>NW_027271877.1:0-220000 GCF_040938485.1 Diadema antillarum | reverse complement strand
TTTGACAGTTTACTAAAAAGGAACATTAGTTATTTGGTCATTTGCATCCCCTTCCTTTCCCCCAAGGAAGTGTGTATATATATATATATGTGTGTGTGTGTGTGTGTGTGTGTGTGTGTGTGTGTGTGTGTGTTTGTATGTGTGTGGGTGTGTATATGTGTCTGTATCTGTATCTGTGTGTATGTCTGTCTGTGTTCAATAGCTGGTCGGAAGGACATTTTATTTCACAGTTGACCACAAATAAATACCCGTCAAAACTGGTGTTAAGAAGATGTCTACGCATGTCTCCCCAGAGAGTTTTAATAAGTGAAACAACTCCTTCGCCTTATTGGCCAATAACATTCTTTGAAAAGTCCACCAGAGATAATACTGTGATAATACGAGTTCCAGCTGATTTCAGTCGTTATGCATTAAAGATCTTGCAGGAGGAGAGTTGTGAGAGTGTGGGGGAAACCCAAGGGTCCTTCTAGTCGTACAAACATTTACCCTGGTGAGACCCAGAGTAGACGCCTTTCAGTTGTGTAAAAAGTGAAGCAGGGAGGTGAGAAGTTTTCGTCTCACCACCCTGAATGAAGTAACGTGACTTATGAATTGCTTTCAAGGTTACGTCCAGGGAGAGGGGCAAATATCTGTTTGCAATAAGTAGACGAAAATGCGTCATTTGGGTACAAAGTTTGGTTGTTGTTTTTTCTGATCATTGCTCTAACAGCAAGATCTTGGTAAGGTGCTTATACCCAAAATGGTGTCACCGGTGGTATGTGTTCTATGGGGGTAAAGGAGAATAGGGAAGTCCCCGAGAGGAAGTTGAAGTCACTGTGAAGTGATTGAGTGTGGTGAGAGATGGAGGGGGGGGGGGGGGGGTGGAGAGAGGGTGGTTGAGGGCGATCATCAACTAAAACAATGATTGAAATGAAGAGGATTTATTTAGTGTCGAATTTTGTTACGATTAGTACAAACAATCCAAGAACAATAGTGGATGTAAACAGGTAGAAACTCGAAGGCGTGAACACGATTTGGGGATGACGTAACCGAATCCGGATGAATGTCTGTGATCAGACGAGCTTATGGAGGAGGAGTAACCAAGGGTAACATACACTGTTAAAGAGCATTTGGTGCAAAAATGGTTATAGTCTGGTTATCGCACGCTGGATTGTTAAATCCAGAGAGGTGGGGGCGAGATGTCCGCACAACCACTTAGATTTGATCAATACATAAGATACATGATCTCGTATCGGTCAAAGTGTTTATATATCATTCTGATAAGATCTTTTATATTTAATATCGCATCTTTTCCTTAAAATCATCTATTGCTTTAGTCATTAACGTTGTGTAAATCCAAGGTACTTCGGTGCTTTATACTGCCCTTCGTTATCAATTCATCTGTGAAAGTGAATTGCATGGAAATTACAGGTATATTATTGATTTAGATGCAAAAAATGGATGGTATGAGATGATTCCAAAACAAAGAAATGAGGTGAAATGAACACGAACGAAATAAATTCTCATACTCCGGTTTAGGCAAACACGAACCATTCTCAAGGACACGGAGCAACTAGACAGTTGTGTACAGGGCTATATCCTTTGGGCATGGAAGTACAAACGCCCTCTTATTTTCTCTGCATGAATAATACACTGACATTTGCACATTGCCATCAGTACACCGACCCCCCATTCATCCTGACTTTAAAGGACCATTTAAACAATTCTACGCATTACATCAGGGAGAAACGAGAGTACACTTGTTAAATGATGAACTTAGGAGGAGTGCAAGTTTACGTGACTTCAGACGGAAGACGGTTTGCTCCAATCTACAAAATCGACAAAATTTCGGGAATACACTGCTCGTCAGTTTTGAGTGCAGGTGATCCCGCACACGCACTCCGTGTATTGAAGCTGGAAATGCCAACATACAACAGAGGGGAAAAATAATCTATCTTATGGCTAAGAGAAGGAGGGGATCAGTCGAAAAAAGTAACAACTGTAAGCTGAAGAAACAGCAACAAACACCCTTGATAATACTCTCTTTTTCCGACAACACGAAATCCACGAGACAACCACAGATCGATAATTCGCTTCGAGGCACACGCTGCGACTTGGGGGGGGGGGGGGGGGCATACTTTCTTTTTGTTTTTGTTTTTTTTTACATCGGACGTTTCGTAAAAGTCAACCAAATTACGACATGACCCACAAAGATTTTCATCATTTTGTAGCGTTCATGCAGCCCCCAATTAGGCATCGAGACATCTTTTTCGTCCCATAAGCTCCTGGCCATCGCGTTAGATATTCGTACTACGTACAAAGCATTGACGGTAGAAATGAAGAGCAACTTACGGTAGTGTTGAGCTTTACGTTGCATACAGTTGGCGTACATACTACTATGGGCTTGGGTATCAAATTAACGTAAGGAAAATTTCATAGGGAGATAAGGAACATAGCGTGTAATGATAACACTCACCCTTCTTGAAGTCGTCATCCTTTGACTTCGAATCGAGATCGTCCGGCGACAGCGATCGTTTCAACGACGTCGTCTCGCTGTGCCTGTCGTCCTCTTCGTCGTCATCGTCCTTGTCGATGTCCTTGTCGTCTCGCTCGCTGCGTTCAAACGACAGCTCGGCTTGCCTGTACGAGAAGGCCGGCCGCCTGTCGAACTCGCGAATGTCCGTTTCGGTCCTCGAGCTGTTCTCTCGCGTTTTCAGGTCCCCGAGAATGTCTCTGATGAGAAAGGACGGCGGGGCGACGCCGGGGTTTCGCGGCAAGGGAATCGGCAGGTTGGCGGCGGAAAAAGCAGGATGTCGAATGTGCGACAGTCCAAACTGGCGCGGGGGATTCGACTCGATGTCCTTACGGAGAAAGTGTTCCGAGTCCGTCCCCGGCTTGGCTCGTATGTGCAGGTTGTTGTTGTTGTTGGTATTGTTATTGTTGATATTGCGAGGTTGGTGATGTTGGCTGCGTTTGTTGTTATTGTTGTTGCTTGCATTGCTGCTGGTGGTGCTGCTGCTGTTGTTGTGAAGGTGGAGTGACGCGGTGAAGTTCGTGTGTGTCGACGTGCTTGGCGGCGGAGGAGTATGCGGCGGGGAGCCGCCGGCTCCGCTGCTGTGCACGGGACTGAGCGGGCAAGAGTTTGGCGAGGAGGCTGGAGAGCTGCATCGAGAGCAATCCCTGCTGACGTGGTGGGCCACCGGGCTGGGACTCCCGACTGTCATCTTCGCGCTCCCGCTCACCGTCACGACCGGCGACGTGGTCGAGAGGCTCTCTCGAAGTGGCGAGTCCGCCGATGATTCCATGTGATCTGGTAGCATTTATTTTATCCCACGTCGGGTAATTTGAGATCACCGAGTTTGTGATAACGCTGGCGTCTTTCTCCCGACGTATCCACGAGGTGATGTGGGTGTACCGTCTCACACACGTACTATGTCACCAACTCGGCATAATCCGTAACAATGCGGGCTAGGCTGGTATATCCTGAAAAGGAAAAACAACAACACTAGCTCATGTTTCAGTCATGTAGAGACTTATTGGCAACAATTATAATCCATATACATCTAAAAATGACAATGTATGACTGTTAACTCGGAAACAAACGTGAAATGCTCTGATAAACAATGAATTCACGGAGGATTTAGTTATCAGAGGGTTTAGTAATCAAAGCAGCTCCCTATATAGTGTTTAACAAGAATGAATGGTAAAAATTATGTTAGTACTGTATGGACATCTCCTTGCAGTAAATCTCCTCATCGGATAATGGCATCAAACGAAATGAAAGATGGAAACTACAAACAGATTATATTGAGTTCGCAATGAATTAAACAAGAGAGCAAATACCAAGTAAACACCCACCTGTCAATGGTAAATCCACCTAAGGTGTGCAGTCGTCGTCGCTGAAAAGACCCGAGTCACGATGTCCGACTCGCACGCCGACCGTGTCTGCTGCGGGGCTGCGGTGGTAGCAGCAGCGAGAAGCCAGATGGTATGGCGTCCGCCCGATACCGACAGACGACGAAACACTCCTCTCCGCAAGTTTGCTTTCCCCCCTCTTCTCTCGAGACCAGAAGAGGAAAGATCAATAGATCCACTCGAGCAGCGCCGGATATAAGTATGTGTGCTTTGACAGCAGAGAAGACACTTATATCTTCTGTTTGGTTTTGTTTTTGGTGTAAAATGACGAGTAGTAAGAGAGGAAAGAGAAGTCAGTACCCTAAATAAACAAGGCGGATAAAAAATTGGCGAGAGAGTATGAGAGGGGAGACAGAGAGAGAGAAAAAAAAATCGCGTTCAGTTTCCCTTCGCGGCTAGTGGAGATGTTAGCCCGTGGATTCTGCAGGACAGGTCTTTATGAGCGAATTAGGGGGGCGTATAGCATTCAATTACCACCCCTCAGCAGCACGGGGATCACCTCGTGTCTAAAGATCCGCCAAATGTGTTTTCTATACCGATGCCCAATCTGGCCTATAAAGAGTCAAAAGAAATCGGTAAATAAAAATGTATGTCACGTAGGGTCCGAGCTGAAGAAAAAAACAGAAGGAAAGCTCTGGCAGCGCAACTCCAACAATAATACGCACCACCACAGAGAGATGCCAATAGAACTACTTGAGAGTGGTTCTGTATCACCAGCAACTGCTTTGCTGTCTCGTTGTAGATGTTGCTGCCGGTGTTGGCAATGAGGGAAGTGATTGATTTCTCGTTAAGTCCAAACCAGCGGGCTTCGTATAGGTTATGCCTGACCGGGAACAAGAAGGAGTGACCTTAGCGAAGGTGTTGCGAATGGCGATTTAGTTTTGAGAGTCCTCTATCGTCTGCGCGGATTATTCGACGACTATTATCCTCGATCATAACCCCCACGATTAATCCTCTTACTAGAACAGTGGTAACGGACAAGCTCTCTGCTATAGAAGGAGGGGGAAATGGCTATTGCTTTCTATTGTATGCGCGTTCTGGTATCAGAAACAAGGGGCCCAACACCATTACATTCCTTGTACAGTGTCATCAGTCAGCCATGAGTGTGTGTGTGTATGTTTTTTCCCCTCCCTTGCTCTCTCTCTCTCTCTCTCTCTCTCTGACACGATACATGTTCGATTGGTTGAAGGGTTACTTGCAATGTGTACCGCGCTCTGATTGGTCAGATGCGTTGTCAAGGGGGCGCGGCGCCGGCACTCTCGGCCAATGATGAATGGCGAGCCAGGCTATTGTTGACTGGTTTATTGTCCGTGGCGCGCGGGGAGGCGTGTGAATGTATTGGCTAGTCGGGTCGCGGGGATTATAACTGTAATTACAATTAAACGAGACTGATTGTCGCTCGGCTCGCTGCAAATGATATGTTTCTAGCCCGCAGAGATGAATGACGTTCCCCGGCGTTTCCCCGTGCGACGACAGCGCCACTCCGTTGGAGAAATCAGCGCCTGCCCTCTTCGCGAGAGAGCCGCTAGAGCGCTCAATGCAGAATTTCAACTCCGCTCTCCAAGAACCCACTTAGGCCTCGCTCTGACAAATCGAAACATATGGCGAGCATTGCCCGCTGCAGACAGATTTTCACGGATTATGGGTGTCTTTATAAGGGGGGCTTTTTATCCCGGATCGGGCGTATAAAGAACCGAACCAATGATGATTATGAATTTTGAATTGGTGCTAGAAACTGCATGTGGTCTGGAGTATAAATACACTCTAACGTGTTTTCTAATCCTCATTAATCTAATAGGGGCAGAATGATTCCAAGGTGAGTGAAAGGAGCGGTGGACAGGAATTAACGTGTACATCTAGCACGTTTGAAGCGGTCTACTTCATCATGCAAGGTCGCTCTAATGCTATCCTTTTTTTTTGCGCGTGTCATTGCAATATTAATGTGAACAACTTTTCCCTTGTTCTTTACATTCGGTGCAAAGAATACTAAAAACATTGCGGCCGTCGCAAACAGTTTTCATCAGAGCTATTCGAGGCCGCATACGGCAAAACGGCGACTTGCATTGCGCTCATTCTTGATTTTAACACTGAAACTCGTGTGTGCGTTTTTGATTTCACGACAAAATTTCGGCAGAACACGTATTCTGTATGCTTCACTCGGTTGTGAACTCTTTGTGACATTTCTAACGTGGCCGATATCAAAACAACAACGACTGCATTAAAACAAAGGAAATTAAAAAAAAAATCACGATACGGAAAGGTAGGCTAAGTTGATAAAAGGTTGGCAACGTTTAATCCCTTCCGCACTGAAGATATAAACAACAACAACAACAACAACAACAACAACAACAACAACAGCGACACTGTATCTGTACTCTTTGTTCCCTGCCTTAAATTGTAAAGATCAGAGAAACTGATATGAATTCAATTTGGGTTGTCTTTACGTTCTTTGTGTACATAGGCAAGCACGCGCATGAGAGAATTAGCAAAACATCAACAAGAATTGTTTGTATGATACATCCAATAATCAATGTGTTAATACAAAGACTAATAACCATTCATAGACCGATAAGCAGATGATACAATGTACTGAATTTCATGTGCGATTAGATTTAAAGCATCTTGCACAGCGACGGTAGATCATAGTTCTGTTCAAACATTTCATATTCACGGTATTTCATGTAACTTATACATGTTATATATGATATAAGAGCTCCATTTGAGGGCAAGGGAATTATGGTAACATATTTTACCTCTTGAAACATAATGCATGCATCAAGTTTTTTCTTTTAATTAATCATTATTATTTAGTTTAGCTCTCTTTGTCATCTCAGGAGCGTGAGGAGCAAAATTATCTGACAAGAATAGGGTAGTAGGTCTACTACGGGGATACAATTGCTCTATATTTATGTTGCGAAATATTGCCCATGCAGTAAACAGGCAATATTTTGAATAAATTATGGTCACGTGTACCTGTATCATTCCTCTGCCAGGCAGGGATTGCATCTCTTATTCAAGCTCCTTATCAGCAGCGACGTTTGGAAGTTTTTGTTTAAAACTTAAACGTCAAAATCAAAAATAGTTACTCGCAATTATCGGCACATAGTGGCCATAATAAGGACTGTTGCCGCTCTAGCCTGCCGTGTGGGATTATCAGTACTACCCGCAAGCCAGCCTACGTCACCATCGCAAGCATGACTGTATCAGCTTTAAATTCAGGCTTTGGTTTGGTCACTTATTACCATTAGTTGGTGGTCAGCCTCGGTATACAAGGAAATAAACGAATGTCCCTCCTTCTCAGCATTGCATCAAATAAGAGGATTACTCAACAGGATTCGAATGTGTTTTCTGTATACCTATTTTGTGCGTTCCTTTGTTAGTGTGAGGAGAGTATAGAAGAGCATTGGGCAAATTACTTGTTTTAATTGTTGTGGTCAAAACCATTATTGAATGGTACTCTACTGGTCCATTTTGTGTCCAAGTATTCAGATTCTCACTGAATTCAAACGTTTTGACATGGGCGGCTACACCAGAAAAGACACTCGAGGAAATAGGCGTTCAACACTGATGACTGACAGAACTATTTGAGAAAAGCAAATTAGACCTCGTATACCTAATGAATCGTCTACTTATATATAACTGGGTATCTACACATCTATCTATCTATCTATCTATCTGTCTATCTATCTATCTATCAATTTATTTATTTATTTATTTATTTATTTATTTATTTATTTATCTATCTATCTATCTATCTATCTATCTATCTATCTATATATCTATCTATCTCTATGTCTATCTATCTATCCATCTATCTATCCACCTATGTATCTACCATTGTGTATTCATATCTATGCATCTATAGATCTATCTATATCCATCTATATCTAACCATCTGTCCATCCATATCTCTGTCTATCCATCTATCTATCCATCTATCTATCTATCTATCTATCTCTATCCATCTATCTATCTTGCTAGCTATCTATTTATCTATCACGATCTATCCATCTATCTATCTCTCCATCTATATATCTATCTATCTATCTCTGTCTATCTATCTATCTATCTATCTTGCTAGCTATCCATTTATTTTTCGCGATCTATCCATCTATCTATCTATCGCGATCCATCCATCTATCTATCTATCTATCTATCTATCTTTCTATCTATCTATCTATCTATCTATCTATCTATCTATCTATCCCTGTCTATATATCTATCTATCTCTGTCTATCTATCTATATATTTATCTATCTATCTATCTATCTATCATGTTATCTAACTATTCATCAATTTATTCATCTTTTCATTCACCTTTCCATCTATCTACGTACATCTCTATAATACTCGATTATGCGTATAGATGTATGTGTAAGAGTCCGAGTTAATTTTACATGTGATACTATATCGATAAAGCATATAATATTAATGTGTAGGAACAAAGCACAGGCACTTATTGCGTAGAATTAGAAATATATGCGCCACGCTCACAGCTTTGTGACGAGCGTACACATAAGTACACTTTCGTGTGATCAAGCATGGGTGCCGCAGTAAGTTGTATTTTTTTAAACTGCTACAATTCGTTGCTCCTGAAACGTGTCATACTATATTCATAACGAAAGAGAAGCATTTATTACAAATGTCTGTGGTATGCCACCGTTTTTATCTGCTGCTAGTCAATCGATTTTCAGGATAGCGCCTTCAGTGTTATCAGCGCTCTACAAGGGCCCTGTCATTATTGTTAGCCCAATATTACCAGGTACCCATTAATACACCTAGGACCAGGATGGACATTGTGAGCAAAATATTGCGTCCATCTGACGGGTGCTCGTCACGAGACCGACATCCACGAGTCATACAGCCTACGAGTTATACAGCCCACGAGTCATACAGCCCATGAGTTCGACACTAAACAAACAAAGCCCACGAGACCGACACATTAAACCCCGTGTTGTATCTGTCGAACTCGTGGGCTGTTTTTGCCCAGTGTCGAACTCGTGGGCTGCAGGACTCGTGAGCTGTATATGACTCATGGGTGTCGGTCTTGTGGGATGACTCCCATCTGACATGTCAGATGGGATTCGAATCCGAGACCTGCTGTTTGACCCTTTGCATGCTTTAGGTACCGCTTGACACAGAAAAAAAACAACAACTTTATGACATGTGATTCAAACACGCTGTCCAGCTAAGTCCCTATTGCAGAAAGGGTTGATATCCAGGGTCTTATTCTAACACCACTTATGGTAATCTGTACTGGTGGTAGGGATGTTGTCGATATTACAACATCCGATATTCTTAACATCTCGGTCCATAGCTTGGTTTTCTTCTGTCATATTATATCAGTTACTTTGTTTCAGTCATTTCATGTCAGCTCTACCTTACAGCAGGGATGCCTCACTTTTTTCTTTTTCTTTTCTTTTTTGCACATGGAATAAGGCAACGACAAATGAAAGCGAAATAAGTCATAGCAATCTGTAGGCATAACCATGTTTATGAATTCACTTTTTTCATGAATGTTAGTGTACTTTGCGATCTACCGAAGAAATTATTTGTTTTATTTGATTTTGTTTTTCTTTCAGGAAAAAAGAAGAAGAAGAAGAAAAAAAAGACCTGGTATGGGACCACATAGAAAATGGTTTATGTTTGAGAGATATCTATTTCCATGCATACTTAAATTAATTTTCATGGGAAATTTAACTAAGAAAGAGACAGAGAGGGAGAGGGAGGGGGAGGTGGAAAGAGATATTGCCACTCGCTCGATTGACATTTGGCACAATGAAAGCGTGAAAACATCTCTTATAGTATCTCCAATTTCTCCGAAAAACAAACCCCAGAAATGCGTTAGCGTATACCTGCAGCATGAATAATTAAGGACCGTGGTATCTGGAGAAAACAGAGGCAAAAGTTGACGGCGGGCAAAATAATGTCTGTTCGTTCGCTTCAAAATGATCCTGACACCCCACTTCTAAAATTGCAATAACGATTTGGCTTAGCTCATCGTCGCCGGCTCGCTCCCGTTTTGCGCCGCCTGCAACAAGCGACAAGCGAATTTGAAGGTTCGCTGCCTTTTTCAATTTCGTCCCCTCTCCATTTCGCCACCTCTCGCACACAGCATCGTCCCCATAACCGACGAAACGAGCGCAACACAGAACGCGAATGAGTTTCCCGAATGTGATAATACTCCGGAGGCGTCAATTGGCCACTTCTTTATGATTACATTCGCCCATGTTTTATGATATCAAGTGAACGGTATTTCAGGTTAAAGAAGTGGCTTTTTTTTCTTTTCTATTTGGTACAGGGATGAAGATGAGTGGAAAAATAAAGGAGGAGAATGAAGAGAATATTTCTGTTAAGCCAATAACTACTTTACATATCCCACATTTCGGGTTTAACCTTTTAAAGTGATGATTATCACTATGATATGGATGTCTTGATCTTGGAAAGTTGCACCTATGGCGGGGCAAAAAGAAATTGAATTCTGCCTTCTCCAGTGGCACGACTTCCTCCTGTAAAGTAAATACGTGATCATCTTTCATTTTCTCAAGATGCCGCAGTGTTCAGTTTCAGTTTAAAAAGATATTTTTTATAAGGTTGATTTCATTTCTGCGTATATCCCATGAAAATCATATACATGAATTAACAGTATTAAAAGTATTTGAATAAGTATAATGAACTCAAAGAAGACAACGATACTCTTATTTTCAGTTGAAGAGAGAGAGAAAAAAAAAATGTAGGAGTCTGCCATCTTTAACCGGTGCATGACATTTTCAATGGATGTCAAAGAGAGAAAGAAATAAGAACAGTCTTTAATGCGTGGTTTTGGATCCCTCTTGATCCGCGTCAACTCATTAAGTCAGGGGACAAGTATGGTACTTGACCTTACGATCTTTTGAGTCAACGGTTTTCGGTTGTTCAACTCGCATATGGCAAGAAAATTCAGAGACTTGAACGAGTATGGGTGTGAATGTACTCATGAGAGTCACTTTTGGACCAGCTGGACAATGCATCGGCTTATCTGTACATGACTGCCGCAACCATCCAGTAACTGAATCAAAGACATAGATGGACAAAAATCAGAATTACTTTATGTCAGGGAGACGGTGTCATCACACGAGGCCGACATCCACAAGTCATACAGCCCGAGAGTTCGATACTATAGGCAAAGAAGGCCAATGAGTTTGATACTATAGGTAAAAACAGCCCACGAGTTCGACATTGCTAATGTGTCGGTCTCGTGGGCCTCGTTTACTTAGTGTCGAACTCATGGGCCGTATGACTCGTGGGCTGTATAACTCGTGGGTGTCGAACTCGTGACGTGCACCCGGGGAGATGTGCATTCAATGGGGGCGGGGGAGGGGGTATATGATCACGCTTTGACAAGCAAAAGGGTTAGGAATCTCAGAGTCCAAAGGAGAGCGGCAACGAATGGTGCATGTTTTCGGGTAACGCCCTTATACTCTTAAAACAAACTTAGCTATTTTGCAGGTGCCTCGGTTTTCCGCTAGATATTTTTGTTGTTGTTATTGTTGTTGTTGTTGTTGTTGTTGTTGTTGTTGTTGTTGTTGTGACTGTTACTTGTATGTCTTTCTTTTTAAAATTGAGAATGGTACAAGCAATAAACAGAGTAGAATTCTTCCATCAAAGAACAATCGAGCAAGGAGACAATTGACAAATATTATGATAACTTGAGCGAAAATAATCCCGGTCTTGCCGCCCCAAAGAATGTAGGCCTTTATCAAGTGCGGGGCAAACAATTCAGGGTGATGGAAAAAATAAGATCGGGGGCATTATCCTTCTTTAAGAACATAAGTCAATGATGGTGACGTTGCTCCTGAGTTTCTGGAAAGCTTATTGAGTGTGATGGTGCTCAAAAATAAATCTCGTTTAAACAAGTTCCTCTTGGTCTTGGTTCTCGGAGCAGAAAATCAACCCGTAAAAACAAAGACCCGTGACTTGGGGAAAACATAAAAACAAAGTGTCATCTGTGTAAAAAGTGCAACGCGACTGAACCATGCCAAAGGTGGGGGAAGGTCCTCCGAGGAAGACAAATGTATGGTGGCTTTAAAGACGACAGACACCAACGAAGTTATTAGTTTAACGTTTGGCAAACTTAATTGGCTCGACGCTCGAGTGCGCGCGATTCAAGCGCGCAAGAGTAGCTTCTGATCATCATCATCAACGACCCCAAGAAAAGGAAAAGAGAGTAAGGGACGGAACGATGAGAACTCGGAAGGTCGGTTTAAGAGATAGAAGGTGAAGAGAAAAGGAGGGGAAAAAGAAAGAGAGAGAAAGAGCAAGAGAGAAAGGGCGAGGGCAAGGGAAAAAAGAAAACAGGAAAAAAAAAGCTGAAGTCCGGGCGGAGATGTGGATCGTTACGACATCATCGAAGAGAAAACTCGCGTGCCAAATGCCTTCATTGAAAACGAAAAGGGCAATTGGAATGTTCAAGCATGCTTAGCATGTGACGCGATCATGCGGTGTGTTCTAATTAATAGCCATCCCAAACATTCTGTCATGTGCAGAAGAAGATTACAACTGAGCGAGAGAGAAAGAGGGGGGGGGGGGGGGTGGGAGGAGAGAAGGGGAATGAGAGGACTCTAGAGTCAAATCTAAGCGAAAGAAAATAGAGGGACGGATAGACAGGAACTCCGAGAAAAGGCAGGTGGAAAAGGTTAGGAAGTTAAAACCACTGATGACATAAGATTAAAGATTGATGAAGTGTGGGATATCCTATCAAAACGAAATTTCGCGAAAACAGAAGAGAGAAAAAACAAATGAACAGATGATAAGAAATGGGAGGAAGAAAATGAGATCGAAGGACAAAGAGTAGAAGAAGATGAATACTAAGAGGAAAATGAGATAGGTACGTGACGGTGATCATGATTAAAGTAATACTGTAATGGAAAGAAAAATAGCAAATATACCGGAGCAAAAGAAAAGAAAGAAATGAAAGTTACGAGACAATGAAGGCAAAGAGACTGGTATACTTAAAAAAGAGACAAAGGCCCAGATGACACAACGCACGGACATCCTACCTGAGAAGTTAGATCATCGCAGGTTTAAGAGGGTACAGCAAATAGAAACGGACAGTATAGTATCTGCTAAAGGTGAAGCAAGTTGACTACGGAATGATGAAAAGTGACAGACGGTTTGAACAAAGATAGTATGATGTAAAGTTAATTGGGGAAATCCTTGTATAGTGACGACGAGAAATGAAGAAGATATAGAGAAAGAAGATGAAAAAAGGAGTTGATAGGGGTGAAGAGAAAGGGAAGGATGGTGGTGGTGGTGCTGATGATGATGTAGCTGATAAAGATCCAGGTGGAAAGGGGGGAAAGTGGTGTCAACTGGGCAGCGAAGGGGGGAGGGTCGGGGAAGAACTTCCTATTACCGGCCGTCGATGGTCGGTAACCGTCCGCAATTTGTCGGCGGGCTTTTTGAGCCGTCGGGTCGGGCAGGTGGCACGATGCTCGTTCATTTTCACGCTCAACCTCGCCGAGTTTGACGAGAAAATTGGCAGAGGGGAGTGAGAGCGGAGAGAGGGAGAGGGAGGAAGGAAGGTAGAAAAGGAGCGGGAAGATGGGTCCTCGTAGTTACAGAAAGTTGTCTTGACTGCATGCGAGGAGAACGAAGGGCCATTATGGAGGCTTTCTAACCGTTGATTGTGTTCGTTTGTTTGTTTGCTTGCTTGAAAAAAAAAAGGTATATGGATTCATTCACTGAAAATATTTCTACACTTTTGCATAAACCTGACTTGAATTCTTTCTTTTCCCGTGAAAAACAGCAAATAGCGTCGTTGAAAATCGTTCAAAAAGTTGGGGGATTGGTAGTGTGTCGGTCTCTTGGGCCTTGTTTGCTTAGTGTCAAACTCGTGGGCCTCGTTTGCATAGTGTCGGACCCATGGACCTTATTTGCTTAGTGTCGAACTCATGGGCTGTATAACTCGTAGGCTGCATGACTCGCAGGCTGTATGATTCGTGTGCTTTATGATTCATTGGTGTCGAACTCGCAACGTGCACCCGAGCAAGTATGGCGTCGTGAGCAGTGATAATGATATTTCATTTCATTCGATTTCATTTCCAACAATATAAAACATTCACATACACACAATGTCAATACAATGTAGTAACTACGAAAAATATTGTGAAAAGTACTCTGAAAAATATAGTGGATTAACAATACTATACGCATCACTTTCTGTTGACATCGAATTAATATCAAAGTTATGTATTCCTGTGCGTTCTATTCTCTGATTTAACTCACTGACACCAACATTGTCAATGTTCACTGCTGGTACTTGCTGTGTGAATAGTATCATCTCAAATGAACCAAATTCCAACTCAATCTATCAAACAATGCAGTGATAAGAAATGGAAGCATTTTCTAGAGTTTTCTCAATTTTGGCTGATCGATTCACGGTTTGTCATTGTCCTTTCTGATCATCCTTTGACTCTGTGTTTTGCGATTTCATTTGAAATTCGTTAACTCCAAACCAGTATTTCGACGAAATCTTTTAATCAGAAACTGATTATTCACATTCATGCTTTTATTGAGCCTGGATTTACTCTACTCTTGACACTGAAAGTGGTGACATACCTTCGTACCTGCAGTGGGTTTTAGAATGATATTCATTTCAATTCAATTCAATAATTTATTTATTTCCATCATCAAGAAAGAAAAGAAAAAGAGAACGTGATTCAAAGCGGTACAAGTTGTCGATTTGTCTTCCATTCGTCTGATAAGGGCATTTTTTTTCCAAATACAATATAAAGTATATGCACGAATGATGCACGAAAAAAGAAACAATGCACTTTGTCATGGCAACAAATATAGTAAATAATAATATGGAAAAGTTATATAGCGCTTAAGACGAAAATGTTCTAAGCGCTTTACAATTGATAAAAGAGAACAAAAATGTAAATCAACTACGAGTACAAATGATAACCAATGACATTATCATTGGTTCTGTTCTTGAAATAAATATTAGTTTTGAGTTTCTTTTTGTAAATACGCATACTTATCAACACGTGCTCGTATTTACCTGAAAATTGTCCCAATCCTTGCTCAAGTTGTCTCTAATAAATATAGATGAAAGTGTCGCAGCATCATCGGTATACCACGAAGCGTAGTTGTACTCAAAATATTTTCATATCTTTTTTTTTCAGGGATGGGGACTACGATTTTTTGTGTCATTGAGCATCTGCCATCTGGGAGTTACACAACATAACTTCAATCTCGACCTCGTCCGCTGCGCCTTGACTCGTTTTGGTAAATCACACCATTTCAAGTATTCGTACAACACTGAACCGTATTGCTCGGGGTGTGAAATGTTCATGAAAATAAAGGACGATTGGTAATGACACTTTCTTATTTGTATTATTATTTTTTAATTCACTTATTCATTTATTCATCAAAATAATAATGCACCTATTTATTTGTGCATCTATTTACTTATTTATTTGTGCATCTATTTATTTATCCATTTATTTATTTATTCATTTATTTATTTATTCATTCATTTACTTATCGTTGAAGAAAGGATGGGGTGAGGAGCTGTTACCATGGTTACGGAAAGGTCATCTAGGAGGCAGGTAGCTCAGACAGCGACGTAATTTCGACGTCCGCCGCTTGCTCCGTGATACCAATATCGGCGGGCATCAGTGACAGAGCGCGACTTGCCCCCCTACGAGGAGCGCATCCTCGTCCCACCTCTTCCAGAACACGTTAATAAGCAAGATGGAGATGTTATATCCAAGATGTGTAAAATCATAGTTCATTTGTCATGCTAGGTGACGAGGAACCTTTTCATCGCTTTTTTTTTTCTCCTCTCAGCGTCTGTGTGTGTGCACGCGTGTGTATATGTGTGTATCAATCTCTCTTTGCCTTCTTCTCTATATAGAAGAAAAAAAAGTATACCTAATGTCGTCCTTTTAGCGGTTGATTGGCAAAGCGGATATTTCTTTCCGGGGTGAAGTCGGATACACGGATAGAATTTCGGTATCCAACTGGCACTGCTATGCGGAAGGTTCTTCGAGACATCTTCGACGGAATTTCACGTGGGTATAGATATCAAAAGTAAGAGGAAACGGCATTGTCGTGGATGACCAGCGGTACGTGACAAGGGTCAAAAGGTCATACTTCAAAATGAGGTCCCAAAAGAGATATTTTGGAAAGTTGTAATGTCGAACTCTTGTGCCTTTTGTTGCTTGCTGTTGAACTCATGGGCCTTGTTTGCCTATTGTCGAAGTCATGGACCCTGTTTGATTAGTGTCGGGTTTGTGGACCTTATTGTTTGCCTATAATGTCGGACTCATGGGTCTTATTTGCCTAGTCAGTGTCTGGTTCATGGACTGTATGACTCGTGGACTGTATGACTAATGGACCTTTTTTCAATGTCGAACTCTTGGGTGTCGGTCTCGTGGGATGGTCCTATATAACTTATAAACAGTTTGCATACGTCTGATATGTACAAAATATCTGTAGTGTTGGTATATTACAACGTGGTGAATCATGGTTCTGGACTATTTGAAAGCGCCTTGACTCGCTTATTATTATTTTTTTTTTATTTCAAGGCGTCAAACGATGTACTATACATAAAGAGTTTAAATGCACAAATCTATACATCAATAAATTAAATTGAGACATGCGAGACTGAAGCTGCTGAAAAAACCCCAAAGAAAATATGTAAGATATATGTGGTAATCTTGATAATATCTTCACAAATAGTTGTTCTTATGTAACGGGTGCAGTATAATTGAAAATATCTTTCAATATTTGTCTATTTGATAACGACCTTACTTAAAAATCTTTGAAAATGTCGCGTTTTTCTATTTTGTATTCGAACTCGTCATATTCATAAATTGTCAAATACTTATAAAAATATCATACTGTATTTCAGCGTTTTAACTCACCGATTGCCATTGATAATCTTATTTATCAATATAGCATGTTTTAGAAAGACTGATAGGATTACTAACATGCTATTTTTGATATCATATATATAATTAAACATATATTCACATACCTGATATACATGTAATATAAGCATAGTCATAAAAATTATATCGGTAACATGATCATGTTCATTATAATTGGTAATCACAAATGAGGTGAAAGATAATGTTAAAAGTGTTAATAGTAACTTTTCGAATCGTTTTGATTAATTTTGTTGATTAACGTTTTCCAAGACCTGTAAGACTTGAGAACTGAGTTGTATGGTATGTTAAGTGGATGAGCTTGAAAAAGGAGGAACTGAGATGGTGGTTGATGGTGTCTTATTATCATTATCTTTGTTTGTTGGTCCCTCGAATATCGAATGTTTCCTCCCTTCTGTCGGAATGACCCACGCACTGCTTGAGCTGGAGCTCTATCACACGCCGAATGATGCTTTTGTTGACATCGAGTGGTCCCACGTTTGCGTAAAAAGACGACGACGTGCGCGGCTCTTTTACGCTGCCTGCCGCCCGATTTTCCGGACCGTAACGGGCTCCATGCCTGGCGCTGTGCGTCACCCTGAGTTTGACCGAGCCGCGGCGGCACACTTCATCCCCAACTCTCAGAAAAACAAAAAATGTTCCAGGCACCAGTATAACGATACCACACGAGTACATGAGACACAGTTTCCCTGACATCATGCCGGTTTGTTCTTAACCTTTAAAGGAGTCGAAAAACAACGACGCGGGCACGCAGAGCCACAACAAGGCTTGGCGTCATTACAAAGTGACTGGTGCATTATAGATTTAACCCACTCACTGCCATTACCGTACTCCAAAAAGGTATTCCGTATTAGCTGGTTGAAAGAGGGTTAAGTCCATAGCCAAGGAAGGGGCGTGGCCTAACTCTGGAGTAAGTGGATACGTAGTTTCTTGTCGCTTGCTGCTTTACTTGCGTGAAAACGTGTCGATAAACGTCACTAGAAACTGCGGGTGTCACCCGACATAGTTTTATAGCGGACTATGAAAAGTGTATATTAAACAAGATATCAAACGTGACAAGTGTAAAACTTAATTTATTTTCATTTTGAATATCTTGCTGTGTCCTCCATGGGGTGTCCTTTCTTTTCAAACTAAAAGACAGTTTAATTGTAAATTAGTTAAGAGACTGATCAGCTTTGAGCCAAAAATCCATTTGAAAGCTTATGGAACTCAACGTGGCAAGAAGGCGTTCTTGTAAATTCTAAGGGTCTACGTAATAATTGAACAGGTATTCTTTTAAAGACAAGATCCGATTCACTCAAAGAGTAGCCACTGAAAATCGTGCATATTAGATTTCCGTCTTATCAATTCTTATAAAGCATATACTAAAACACTTTGTTTAGTGGTTAAAAAATATTCCATGCAATGCACAGTACAAACTTAAAGACTTATCATTCATTGAAATCCTTTACATAAGATTTCCGCGTTATCAATCCATGCATACAAAGCATTATTAAATTTAAAAATATATATGTTTTTGGTTTTAAAAAAATCCATGCAATGAGAAAGACAAATCGAAAAATAAAATTACCAGGGAAAGAACCTATCGTGAGATAATTGCGTCTGATTTGAAAAGTTTCGAAAATCACCTGATTTTCTCTTTGTTTTGATTCGACCAAAAGTATGAACACAGACAAAAGTTTTGACACAAATTAAGGGTGATCCTATTTCACGCTTTCATCTGAACCATGCATGAAAATATCATTTCGCTTCATCCATTTTCTTGACGCATAATTTCTGGAGCGAGTATTGATCATCGGTGTGTGGGCCCATCTGTCGGCCGCTCTCCAAGAAGGAAGGTTTGGAGTTAAGGTCATCTTGAGGTAAGAATCAGCGGGAAAACAACAGATTGGCGCTTGTGGGGGAATACTAACACGAGAAATGTAGCACGCGAGAGTATATAGATAATACTACACATCATAACATAACATAACGTAAGATAACATAACATAACATAACATAACATAACATAACATAACATAACATAACATAACATAAACTATATGATAATCATACGTTACTTAACTTCATTGGAAAGGATTACAACTTAACTTACCAAAACACAATATAAGATAAGATAAGATAAGATAAGATAAGATAAGATAAGATAAGATCAGAAGTATTATAACTTAGGATTGTATAGCATAACAAAACACAGGACAATATAACAATATACGACTGAACAAAAATGTGACAGAGATAACATGATACAACATACAATGTCAGAACAGTCCATAATATAATGTAATACAATATAGTATAATTTGATATAACATAATAAAATATAATGTGATATGACATTATATACTATAATGTAATGTAATGTAATATAATATAATATAATATGATATAATATAATTAATATAATGAATATAATATGATATGACATAGTATGATATAATATAATGTAATATAATATAACATAATATAATATAATAATCGTAGTTAATGTTACTGATCGCTTCAGGGGAAACAAACAATAGGATGGAGAAATAAAGAAGTAATGTGCAGATGATATCCAGGGCCAGCAACACCAAACAAGAATTAAAAGGAGCCATCTTCCTCGTCAGGATCTGCTTGTAACGATAGTCCCCTGTGTGTATTTCCAGTCGTTTTTATTTCAAAACTTTATTCGAAGTGGTTTCTCTGATAGTGCACCTTTAATCTTCAATATAACGTTGCATTATGTCTTTACTTTTTTGTTTTTCTCATGAGTTATGGCACACTTTATCAAAGTTTGTTATGCTGTACTAAAAATGGATTGCGGAATTATAAGTGAACTGAAATGAACTAAAGAATTTCACAAAGATTCGATATAAGCAGTTTCTTTAAGCTAACAATATGAAAGAAGAATGTTGTATTCCTTTGTACGAGGATAGAATAACAGAGGGACCAAAATATGGCGTAATGTACGGAATCTAATTGAACCAAAGATAAAACAAAACGACAAAAAGCAAACGAAATAAAACATTACACTTGCACGCACATCCTAATCGACACACAAGATAAGCTTTTGAAAATACTTATGTGGCATCAGACCTACTAGTTTCTTCTTGCTCTAAACGTGTTTATAAAACACCACATGACTTTATTGCCCCGACCAACATAAAGAAATTTCGGTTACTGTCAGCGCACCCGATGATTATCACCCACTACACAGAAAGAGAGAGACATGCACACAAAATACCACCAAAAAACACAGACAAAGTAATAGTAACACAAAGAGACAATGCTATAGAGTAATATCATAATTCAACCATCAAACACCCCCCCCCCCCCCATACACACACACCCACATAAACAGATAGATGACAATATGACTAATATCTGGTGCGCATCCTCTACCTGTATTGCAAGACAACACCGTAACTGACGAGTGCGTGCCTTCTCTTACGCCACAAACTGTCCGCCTGACCTCTTTAACACCTCGCCCTTTCATGTCGCCAGACTACCAGGCACAACCGCCCCGGAATACCACGGTGTATCCGCCTATCGTTTCGCACGCGCGTTACTGAAAAAAAAAAAACAAAAAAAAAAAAACGGTCCGACACCGAGTTATACAGTGGAAAGAAGAAAAAAAAAATCGATTTTGAACCAACCTACACACAGCGTCAGCGCAGCTGAAATAATTTTGTGGAGAAAATTAAGTAGGCCTATTCTGATAAACAATGCTGGTATTTTGATATCATCATTAATTCAAATGCATCGTTGGTCGTAAAGAGATAGAGAGAGTGTGGGGGGTGGGGGGTGGAGGAGGGGAGGAATGGACTGGGGAGAGGGGTTGGATGACACAAGGTTAACCGGGCAATAATGACATAATTTTGAGATGACGCCTTCGATTTTTCCTCTCTGCCAT
The DNA here is from genome assembly GCF_040938485.1 of Diadema antillarum. Lineage (NCBI taxonomy): Eukaryota > Metazoa > Echinodermata > Echinoidea > Diadematoida > Diadematidae > Diadema > Diadema antillarum. Next base: position 199,273 of record NW_027271877.1, on the reverse strand, counting down.
CTTAACACTACACGCGTGTATGCCTTCGTTAAGTTAGCTTCCACCAAACATAGATGCGGGGAAAATTAATAGATCCCAACGCTGTTCAAGTTTGGTCCATTATTCGCGTCGATGCAACGGAATTTGCTAATAACCCCGCGTGTCCGCTTCCTTTCTATAAAGATCAATCGTACATGAACTTCTCGAATTTAGAATTGATCCACATCGTAAATAACATTAGACCTCATAAAGTGTGTTTGCCGTAAGATGGGGCATCAATTAAACATGCCCAACACCAGTCCTTGGGGGGTTTTCGCATGCAAACCAAATGAGGCGAACACACACGCTCACATCCACACACACACACACACACACACACACACGCCCAAACCCAAATCGATGCACAACCACCGTGAAGTACAGGCTCTGCTCTCGGAGACCGAAGGCCGATTGTTATACGGTGTTTTGACGAGGAATCGATGCACAAGGAGCAAAGTGGGTAAGAGACGCCCCTAATCGCGGTACGACAATGACCTCCAATTCGAAACACTTCGCGCAATTTATCGTCAAAAAGCGATGAATTTTTGATGCCTAGTTTTGTACCTTTAGCAGATGACACCGCACGCGAATTGATTGTCAGGGATCGATCCTCAAACAGGAATTATTGTTTCATTGTTGTCCCTTACCCCCTTCCTCTTCTTCACAGCATTTTCCTCCGTAGAATGGGCTGGGGAAAAGTGAGGCGATTAATAAACGCAGCCACAGTATGTACGTCACATGTTCGTAATATTTCGTGACAAATAGAAGGTTACACGCTCCACCGCTGAAAAACGAATTAACCGCTTTTTGAAGCTGGATCGAACGCTACTATTGATCAAAGTACAATCGATGGTAGACATAACACAAAGACTTATTACCTTCCCGAATCATCCGAATGATTTTTATTTTTTTCCCGGTGCTCATCAAGTCAGCTGTGACTTGACAAATATGATCTCTTGTTTGCTGCTTTTATGCCGTATTTAAGGCTTTGTTTCATCATTTCAAAAGAATTCACAAGTAGTGTCAAAATCATGTTGCTCCCTTAGAATCAACTACTTCATAAGAACCCAATTGATAGTAAGACTTTTGAGGCATTGCACTGAAATTTTATTCATTTTATTCCATAAGCTATCAATATGTGGGATACAACCAATATGCAAGACACCTGGAACATCATTGTCAGAATAATGGGTGGGGGGAGGGGGGGGGGAGTGAGATATGCCGAGGTGACAAGAAAAGCGGCTGAACAATTAATGCAAGTGATCTACTGAAAAAGCGGAGCTTTCAAACTCTGTTTCAAATAATATACCAGTTACATATACGTTTATTCAAAATTATTAACTATGTTCCGTTAGAACATTGATAGTTGATACATGATGCTAATGATAAAAGCATATCGTATGTTATAACCGGTAGGCCCTTACTTGTTTTAAAATACAAAAGAAAATACAAACTTAAGACAAGATAACAAAGTTGTATGGCACGCTTCCTCTTCTTCTCCAGCTTTGGTGAACACCCATACATTGGCTCCTTGCTGCCGCCTATTCCCTTTTGTATCTCTCCCTTTTCTCCTATCTAATATCTTTCTGTCTTCATATCCAGTTTGAAACTATACTCCATGCGGTTGCACTTTTCTTCTTCCCTGTATCTTTCATAGCCTATCCTGCACAAATCACCATTTATGCTAGTACATTATCACACCAAGAAGTTGTTTTCTGTATCATAGTAAGATATTATGAACGTAATCACTATGTTATGCAATATGATGTTATCTTTATTACGTTATCATTACGCTATTGCTATCATTGCAGTTGCTAATTCTCACTTTATCGTTATCATTTATTGACACCTCTTTCCTTTGCTGAAATCCATTCCCGCCATCAAAGTCCTATTTCATTATGAATTCTCTGAATATTTCATATCTACCCAATCCTCGTGTACTTATAGGCATGTTACTGTCTTTGTGTATATCTATTTCTCTGTCTCAATCTTTATATGTATACTTGTATCCACGTATGAGATAAAAAATAAACTACTGAATTCTATAATTTTACATCAAAATTATATGCGCAGCGAAATTCTCATCTTATTGCATTATACAATCATACCCAGATGAAACATGTAGACACAAACCTTCGCGTAAATGAACCCTGTACCCTGATTTAAACTATATGGAATAAGAAAAAAATGCTCCGGGCAGTGCAAATGCAATTTTGCACTTTAAAAATGCTGAAACACGCTCTTGCTTCTGTATAAATGCTTTAAATACAAACAAAAAAGTATAGTGAGACATAGAGTGCCAAAGCAAGTATCGCAGAAAAGAAATCAACAGAAAGAAAACTTTTCATAGTAAGGAAAAAAATAGCAACCAAAAACAACAACATAAACTAGACAGAAGTGACGAATATTATGGCACGCGCCAAGCCCTTTGGCCAATGATGAATGGACTAAGAGTACTGTTGTATTGCTGTGTAACTAATTACTAATAGCTCGGTCCTTATAGTGGTTCTATGACATGTGTTACAACAGTGCAATATCACTTTCCACCCATTAGGCCAGCATGTTTAGGCGCAATATTTGCGCGCGTGCGCGCAATCATTCTCCACACGGAGCGGGGGCGGAAAAGATAAAAGGGGTACGACGGAGAGGACGGAGAGTGAGAAAGGGAAAAAAGAGGGAGAGAAAATGGGGAAAAAAGAAAGGAAAAGGGATGTTTGATTCGCATAAGGCTCAATCCCTCCTTATCTTATCAGAGATTTTTTCTCCAAGTCTCAAATTAGCCATGTACCATGCATGAAATGGAATTGGCATTTCGAGTAGAAAGGGAGGAGAAGGACGGAAAGAGCCAAAAAAATCGTAACAGTTGTTTCGGCCACGCCCCAGTGAGCACGGCGGAAAGCGTCTTGGAGGCCCCCATGTGCGCCGGCCGGGGACTCGGTTGACATGCCTTACCCGGGAGCGCCCAGGGACCGTGGCCCGGTCGACTCCCCCCGCTGGCCCTCCGCAGCGGGTCCGCTATTAAAACCCCATTAAACGACCATCAGCCGCGGCGGACGGGTGGAAAAATAACATCTTTAATGTGACTAAAATGCGACGACAGCCGACGAACTGTCTGCCCGGGGTGTGGATTTCTCCCCCTCTTTTTGTCTACTTCCCCTTTCCCCATACCCCTCGCCATTTCCTATCCGAAAAATCTCCCCGTTCTCCGAGACGAGTGTCTTGTAGCATGCCTTAAAGTAACGCTGGATAGCAGGAGGGTACAGACAGTAAGGGAGATGGAGAGGGGATAGACAGAGCGAGAGAATGAGAAAGTGAGAGAGGGGGAGAGATCATAAGAAAGAGAGAGATACAGACGGGAAGACAGAGAAACATAAAACCGAACAGACGGACAGCCATTAAACGCTCATGGTTTTCAAATTTGGAAACAATTACCGCGCCCGCCACGCAGATGCGAAGCGTTTTCCTGATTGAAAAGTGAGAGCACTAAGGCGATGGCGAAGAATTCGAAGGAGATCTCGCTATTCTAACGTGATTGTATTTTAATTCGCAGGCGTGGGATCGTTGTCGGTTCGGCTTAATAGACCTTAAAAAAGAAGGAGAAGAAAAATACTACATTATAGCTTTTAACGCGATTTGTCCCGAATATGTTGGAGGATGCATCGCACGAGAGATGTTGTTAGGGAGACACCAACTTTCTTTTTTTTTTTTGCTCCAAAAGAGTACCCTGCGATGCGATTGAACAAGACCAAAACCTGAACGTCTCATACATCAACGGTTTCGGCGGAGAAGAATTAGTATAATTTGCCCCCCCCCTCCCAGTTTGTCTTAATTGGAGAAAGAATTGGCACTCCTTCGATCCCATCAGAAGAGGATCTTTATATCTTAATCATAATACATGAAACAATGTGTTGTACAGCTAAACAGTCTATGGGCCTAGAGATCCTACAGGACGGAGTCCTTGTCTGCGCGTTTATCCTTAGACACCATGTCCCTCTTGGGACAACTTTGTCCCTCATCATTATGATTAGTGTGTAAAAATATGCAAAAGAATGAAAGGCAATGCTGGGGCATTAGTACAAGCAAAGCCCTTGGGGATGCAGTGAAGAGGAAGTACTCTGTATACGCTATATATTTCGCGGGGGTTTTATTTTCGCGAATTTCGCGAGTCGGGAGCTATTCGCGAAATTAACAACACGCGAAAATATCATCATCCAAAATGAATCCCTTGCCTTGATGATACGAACATTTCAGTACTAGTATACCATGTCACGGCTTACCGAACAGACCATACTGGCTAAGCTTGTCCACGTCTACTTACAGAGAGCCAATCCATTATCGCAAGGGGACCACTCATCAGAAATCTAGCGCGATGGACTTAACCACTTCAAAAATGTTGAATTTTAACTTACTAGTTCGCAGAGTTTGATAAGTTTTTTTTTTCATGCAGTGTATAACTAGTATCATTCTTATTTGCTAGTAAGTTGAAAATTCACACTTTCTTTGCCACTTCATATTTTTTCTGGTCCCCTGATCGCGAATTTAACCACTCGCGAAAATGTGTGACAGCGGCAATTCGCGAAAATTTATGTACGCGAAAATTATAGCGTATACAGTATTACCTTGGGCCAATAGACTGTGATATTGGTATCCTCAAAAATTTTTGCATTGTGCCTGTTATTATCATTATTATCATTATTATCATTATTATTATTATTATTATTATCATTATTATTATTTTTATTGTTATTATCATTATTATTATTTATATTTCTATTATCATCATTATTATCATCATCATCATCATAATGAAGATGATAAAAGTATTAGTATGAAAAAGATGATCACTTTCATTTTGTTCATGATCTTTTGCATATTTTGTCATTCAAGTTCAAGTTCAAGATTATTTCCGGTTTTTTTCGACAATAACCTAATATACGTCTCACTTTTAAGTGACAGAAATAATTCAAACAAGATAATGTTGATTGAGCAGAGTAAACAACAATAATTGAAACCTTACAGTAACGACACATTGTAATGGGATTGAAGTACTCAAAGTGAAATATCTTTATGCACTGTGCGAGAAACGGAGGGACCCACTGAACAGACAACAGTCATTAACATCATAATCGTTATTTGATAATAATTTTTTGTAAGTTATCGAAGGACTCTGAAGGATATTTAAGAGGATAGTAAGACCACATTAATTACCAAGTACATTTATTGTATTATATTATGTTATGTTATATTATATTATACTGTATTATATTATATTATGTTATATTATATTAATTATCATATCATATTATATTATATTATATTGTATTATATTATATTATATTATATTATGTTATATTATATCATATTATATCATATCATATCATATTATATTGATTATATTAATTATATTTTAGGACAGAAATTTACACTTATAATTTGTTTAAAAAAGGAGAAAATAATGAATTTACAAATTATGTTTCTGAGTAGAGTTGTCATCTGCCAAAGACAGTGTCCCCGGTGATGTAGAATAGAGTTAATGGACTAACAAAATTGTAAAGGCCTGTTATTTCAATGTGCAATTTCTGATGACGGTCTTTCAGGTTTGTATATGACATGATTATTATTTTTTTCTTATTCATCACTTGACCTCTCACTGTCCAAATATAAAGTGACCTTAATCAAAATCGGGGTAATCCTAATTCTCACAACCCCCTATAGCATGTCCCTCTATCACGGAGATAGCGAAAAACAACCTCAATAACTGCCCGGTCATTATAGTGGCCTCGCATAAAGTGCAGTGATTATGCTTTCACCAGTGGCATTATCACAGGCAATGTTGATTGGATAGTGAGGTAGATAGATTAGCTCAGAAGGGTCAGCCCTATCAAATGGTTGTAGACTGTTCTGCCTCGCCCACCGTTTCATTACCGTTACGTGCGAAAAGACTCGTAGAATTCGCCAAAATCAGATCTTGTGCAAGCAAAACTCCACCTTAGTTGAAGGAGGAAGATCAAACAAAGAACAAGATTGAAAGATTTAGTCAACTCTGACGTCTAACAGCAAATTTTGAAAAGAATTACTGTAAACTATTGAAGATTTGTGATGATTTAGCTGCAGTTCTTTTTAAGAGCTTGTTGCTTTTAGTTGGCTATTTTATTAGCTTACAAAGCTCCACATTTTTGCTTTCATACTGACAGTGTTCTGTCTCGTCTTGAATTGCAGAATGCGATTGTCACCGTTATCACAACTTTTGTGTAAATGTGTCAGACATTGAAATTCCATACCTTTATATATTTTCTGTTTCTGTTAGACGGAAACTTTCACCTGTCTTTTTGAATGCTCAACTGGGTTGTATCAGAGTTAATATGAACGCGATATGGGTATGTATATATATATATATATATATATATATATATCCTATATATATAATATATATACTATACATATACATATATATATATGATATATATATATATATATATCCTATATATATAATATATATACTATACATATACATATATATATATGATATATATATACATTATATATGTATATATATATATATATATATATATATATCCCCATATGGCGTTCATATTAACTTTGATACAACCCATATATTTTACTTGGAAATATGTGTTATGATGAGATGATTATTTAGGGAAGAAACAACCATTATTCCTGAATATGAATAATTTATGTAATCATGTGAGTCTATCATTGACAATGAATTAATGAAGGAATAAATGAATCAATATTGATGATTGAATGAATTAATCACTTATAATGAGTGAATAAATGCAAGCTATGTTGCTCTCGAACTATGAGCTCTTAATAAGCAAAATTATGCAAGACGTACCAAAGATTTGTAGAAGGTGTAGGCTTTATTCTCCTCACAGCTTAAACTCAGACGCAGATAGATCGATATATAAACTGATGAAGACGAATTGGATAAAACGAGTCAAATCCAATGGTAAATAAATGAAAAATAATAAGATTTTCTTCTCAGATTTCATCATCGAGGGAGATAACTAATCTTGAAAGGCTACACAGGTACGGAGTGATGAAAATATATATCATCCGCAAAACAAAGCTCCATATCGGCACGGTCAGATAAGTATAAAGTTCGTTGAAAGTAAAAACGCACATGGATGACATCACACAGCTTTAATATCATTCAATAGCGCCATTTCGGAAAGGTAGAAGGTAAGTCGTAAACTATAAAAAAAAAAAATATCCCAGTTTAGATTTTAATCCCGGGAGTTACAGTCATTCCATGCCACAGAGAGCTGCCTTTTTTCTCTCTTCTCTCTGTAATGTTTTGATTTCCTTCTTAAAAACGATGCATGCTTCTGCGAATTCTCACACGGATATACAGTTTACAACAAAAGCCGTACCTCCTTTTGTCACGCTCCCATGGTCGGTGTACCAACGTAAGATGATGCTTAGACTGGGGAAGAGAAAAACGATAGAAGGTAGAGAGGGAGAAACAACGCGATACATATCTCTGATTGCTATCTGCGCTCGAATCTGCAACGTCTTTAACGGCGTGAAAGGAAGCTGCAATGGCTCAGCAACGACCGAGGCAGTTTACTGTAAAATAGACTTCTGATTTTGGGCGCTAATCTAACTTTCACGCCGTCGCGGGCTTTGCATAAATACCGTAGAATATTGTCGTACGTGCGATCGAGCGCGCGTACCTAGGGGTGATGGTACTACGGGGACAAAACGCTTTCGTGTATTGATGTTGTTGTTGTTTTAGAAAGGGTTTCTTTGTCCTTAGAATTTCTTCCTTTTTTTCGACAAGCGAGACACATCATCAAACAGAACTTGTGAGCACCATAACGTTAACAGTAATGTTGACAGCTCAATAAAAACACTGATATTGAAGAACTCTGTTCGGCAGATTCACAGTCGGGCTTACGATATCATCTCCGTTCATTTATATTCAGTCATTCTTGCGGTTTCTTTGTCGAGTCCCCTTTTCCTTGTTGTACGGGTATTCTCATAATGTATTATCTGCAAGATCAACATTGGGGTGACGAAGTCCCTGCAAAACACTGTCATGTTAGGATGCCTAAGGACTCAGTTGGCTAGTAGAATAAACTTGATCGTGTTGATGGAGTTTGAATATTCAGTTTTCCCCGGGCAAACTCTCGCACAATGCATACTGATAAAAATTTCACACAAATCTATCTGGATGAGAAACATCAGTTCTAAGCGCCTTGATTTAACAAAGTGTAGTATTATTCATGAATGACATGCGTTCGTCTCGAACATTCGGCCAAACGTCTTTGAGTGTGTTTTTATGATAATGATGATAAGCTTGTACATTTCGGTGCAGCTATTGTGAAGCATGCGTGTAATAGCCATCTTAACACCTGTACGTCGATGTCAAGCGTATCATTACTCGTTAATGTTCATCATTTTCCGGACGCAAAAGCTGTTGTGGTCTGATAGTTTAAAATGGTAGACAAACAAACGATTTGAAATTTGACCAATCATATGAGAGCATCAATAATAGTCAAGCACTGGGCTTATTGATAATCAAATCAATATGCCAAGAAAATATCGCAAATCACACATCATAATCATCAGAAATCAAAATCAAATGTGATTGAAAATCAAAATTTGAACCGTAATCAAACTGAATGATGTTACCATATCTGGTTTGACATTAACACTGAAATCTATTCCAAATTTGCTTTAGTACCTTACAATCGAAAAAAAGAAAAATACAACAAAAAATCAGGTAAGTGCAATAAGTAAAATTATTCATGGTGAGACCAATGTTGAATAGAAATGAGTCATAAATATGTTTACCAGTATTTATCTTTGATGCATGTTTCCCACATTGATCATTATGCGGGTTGCATATTCAATGAAGACCGGTTGCCAAGTAGGTCTCTTAGTCATAAAAACGAATAATCAAACATCCAACCAGCACCAAATCAGCAAACTACGAAAGCTCAAAGAAAAAATACTGATCTTAGTTTGAAGTAATGGCATCTTAAGATTACAAGTAGACCCTACTCAATAAAATGCTTCCATTATTCATGAAAAATCAAGGAGAGAGAAACCCCCTCCCTTTATCCCCACCCCACTCCAAAAAGAGAGAGAGGGGGGGGGGGGCGGGAGAGGGAACACTAACCTAAAGATCCAGTAAACTCCTAACGGGAAACCAATGAGGTATCGCTCTATACCTCCTCGGAGAAACGTTCTCCGCTTAGACACTAGAGGGACAGCAGGAAAATTCTCAAACGAACAGTATATATCAAACCTTCGAGCTGGGTTTCCTTCCAATCTCTGAGTACGGTATAAGCTAGAGACTCCAAAAGGCTCAAACTCGTTACAATCAAGTAGTCATCAACAATTTTTTCTAAGTTTACAAACGTCACGCCTCTTGTTCGGCTGAGTACCAAAGGCCTCAGATCAAAACGAGAGATTAGGGTTGTAATAGCTTATAATCACTGTCAAGCAGGTAAGAACCCCGATAAGCAACAACTGGGTTAACGTTCGAGTGGCAATTTAGACTGGCTAGTATAACTCAGGAAATAGTTTTTATTAACAGTTACCATGTAGCAGTTCAAAATCGATTTATCGGCTTCTGTAGTGTTTGACGCAAACGGAAAAACACAGATATAATCTTTCACCTAATGTCCTTTTCTGAAAGTGTACATGATTGTCAACTTAGACATCGATGTTGTTTTGTTCTACGTTTAGGTAAGAAATCTTTGCAACCAACTTCTCGAATGTATCTTCATGAGTGTATCCTGCGTTTTTTAAAGCTTATACATGTCTCAAAGATCCGTTTGTTAATTGCCAGCGTCCCCGAAAAATATGTTAAAGAATCTCTATGCGAAAACAATTCAAAGAAAAGGTATCAAATAGTTTGTACGTAACAATGCGTCCTTTCTGAAACGTGAGCTTATTGTTATAAAAGAATCTGCATCTATTGTCTCAGTGTTTATTAGTGCGATCGAATCGATCGCTCAATTCTAATGGAGATAGAAAAAAAAGACAATGATAGAAAGTGAGAAAGGGAGAATAATCTTAATCAGAGAAACACTGATAAATATTTAGATATATCTAGTGAATAATAATGATAATAATATCAATTTTATAAAGCGCGAAACCTATGTACATATTTTTCTGCTCTGCAAAAGCCTTCTGATATACTTGATGATAATATACAGTTATATGAAAAAATGTGTCTTGACTCCTGATTTAAAGACTGTTACAGTTTGGGATTTCCTGACTTCTAATGGTCATGATGGTAGGTTATTCTACAGGTTCGGAGCTGCGCAAGCCAAGTGCTCAGTCTCCCAATATTTTTTGTTTTGTTTTGTTTTTGTTTTGTTTTGCGTGTTGGGATTCGTAACAGAAGAGTGTTCTCAGAAATGCGCAGATCTTGAGCACGATGAGGGTGTTTATGAGATTTAAGCACTAGTAGTTTGTATCTTTAGAAACGTGACTGGGGACTTGACCAATGAGTGGCTTGTATACAATCAGGATTAAAAAAAAACAAAAAAAAACATTCGTTGACGAATTGGAAGCCAGTGTAGCTCTCTTAGAAGGGAGTGATCCTCGAAAACCTGGATTTGTTACAGATCAGCCTTGCGCAGGCGTTTTGAACTTGCTGCTGTCGCCCAACTTGAGAATCAAGGAGTCCATATAATGAGCCATTACAATAATCTAATTTGCCAATGATACATGCATGGGCGATCATTTTCATGCTAATCTCAATGAAGTATCCTATGATATGTCTGACTAGTAAACACGAATTGGACTTCGTTTACCATGTTTACAGACGAGTAAAAATAATGACTGACTATTGTTCACCTGAAAATAATTATTATTTGCCATTACTCTCAGAACATCATTTGATTTGACCTCTGCAGCTAGACGTGTAGCTTTCACGATTCAAATTACATTTACCCCTCTACACCCACTTTGGAATATATTTCTTTAAAATAATATCACAAGAAAGAAGACATTGAGTCAAGAGATAAAAACGCTTCGGCAAAGAATATGGACAAAGCCCAGGATCTTCGATGAAGGATAATTGTTACTACTTTCTTCTTCTTTAAAAAAAAAAAATGAATTCAAGTACAAACTCGGCGGACATTTTCAATCGTCGAAGTAGTTGGTATATATGTAGATACAGATTGGCAACAGAGATACAAGGGTGCAGCGCGATTGACATTTACACAATCAGAATCCGGAAACAAACTAGTCACAAGAAATGGTGCGGCATCGCCGGCAGATAATGTTTAAAGATCTGACGGGCCAAGCGGCAGCAGATATCGGGAATGGCGGAAAAGTAAGGACAGCAGAAAATTTTGCACTCGAAAAAGCAGAAGAAGAAGAGATAAACATTGATAAACAGAAGTCATAAAAAACAACAACAACAATAGATAAAGAAGCAAAAAAAAAAGAACACTTTGGCGGCGGAAAGTAGCGATTCTGTCGTCGACTTTAGCCTCAGCCCATTCTTTTTATTTTTTTCCCTTTTAACCAACCGACGCCGACTGCAAGGAATTCCGTCAGAATAATGATTCGTCAAACGAAACAAAAATATTTGTATATCATATTTGTCCCATGCTGATTAATAGGTGTGATAGTACATCGAGGTCATAAATGATAGCCTCGTTTGTATCTTGTTCGGCCAACCAACAAATCGACAGACCGACTCCGCAAAGTAGAGCGAAATAAGCAGAGAGCAAGTTAATCAAGAAAGATATCGACTCAGTTTCATTCTTTCAGTCAAGTCGCCGAAGATTTTCTGGCTGACGTGTCTTGAGGTTCTGGTTGCGTAAGAAAAATGACAAGAAGAATATGAAGAATATGAAAAATACGCTGAATTATCAAGCATGCCGATGTTGATAAAGATAACGTGTCATTGGAAGATGTAATATGAGAACAGAAATCGGATGTAGCGATAGCAGAGGTAGCACAAAGCAATCGAAGTAAAATTGTACGATGATCATTTCTTTATCTGCTTTTTCCCCATAACAATAGAAACTGAAATCAGCAAGCTTCCCCGATGACGTCAGAGAGAAAAAAAAAGTTAGTTTCCATACCCTGATTTCTAATCTGTCACCTCTCTTTCTCTTCACACACACACACACACACACACACACACACACACACACACACACACACACACATGAATAAGTAGCATATCATAAATCATTTATATTAACAACATTTTGTGTTTATGTCTACCTGAGATAAGATTAACTATAGTGCAGGCCTATACTCATCTACACCACTACTTTAGTCACCAGAATATGGAACACGTTCTATTTGCTGCGATGGAGATCATAGACCTTTTGCAATTAACACAACAAGAGTTTTCTTTCTTCACCTGTAACCTGCCAATGCCATAAAAAAAAAGATGCAGTAGAATACACATCCCAAATATACCTCTTGAATAATCTCCGTATTAACCCGGAAGCAGATTATATACTTTGTCTTCAGAGCGTGCGCGAGTTTATTTTTGGCAGATCAGTAGTCTGCATGCTAAAGAATGACACCGATTTTTCGATTTCCAGGGGTCTTTAACCGTATCACTATATAATTATCTATGTGTATATTGGTACATTGTATTCCTTTTCAGATTACGCGCGTGCCATCCCCCCCCCCGAAAAAGTCCATGTCGCTTCTATTTGATAGTTAACTCTGTGCGTGCTTGTTTGTGCATATGTGTGTGTGTGCGTGCGTGTGTGTGTGTGCACAAGTACCTTTGCTAGTTTGTGTGTGTAGTAAGATGTGTGTGGTAGACTCGCATGACATGTTGTATAATTGTAACCATTGACACAATTCAAACATTGACCATTCTTTCGTTAATTTTGTTTTTCCTCTTATGATGTTTTCTCCCCCCCCCCCCCACCAAAGAATAGTGTACATCGCCTAGCTGCCTAACCTGAGGTTCCTGACCTTTCACGTGAGCTATTTGTTTGTTTGTCTGTCTGTCTGTCTGTTTGTCTATCTATTTATCTATTTGTTTGCGAGAGCGACTGGCAGCTGAAAGAGAAGAAGATGATCCCATGCATGCAGCACGTGACCTCGCGTGGGAGAAACTTTAAAAGAAAAAGAAGACGAAGAAAAAAAAACTTCCAAGGAGAAAAGTTAACGATCATGTTTGATTTTTCACGACAGGGAAGGTCCCCGCGCACAATAGCCGTGAAATTATGGGCTTGACTTGTGAAAGGACTGTCCGCATGTGCAGGAGCGACAGCCATCATTCAAAGAAAGAAAGAAAGAAAGAAGGTGGAATCGGTGTCCTGCCAATATAAAGAAAGGAACTCTTCGTTATATCAATGAAAAGATACCAATATCTTGACTTCTCCCGCCCTCTCTCTAAGGGCAGTGGTCTTGGATCGAATCCATCAGAGATGCCATTTTGGACAGGAACGAAAAGCAGGCAGCAGACACCGATGGAGCACTATGTGTAAATGTGTCTTGATTATTTTATCATATCTTTGTCATTATTTTATTCTATTGAAGATAGTGAAGTAATACATACTATTGGAAACAAACTAATAATTTGTTCTTGTCTGAGTGAAAGGCCATTAAAAAAAAGACAAACGAAACAATGACGATGTGTTGTCAAATGATTGTACACAGTCAACGCATCCCAGGGTAAAGCTCCGTATATAGAGGTGGAGACCATTTTGACTGACGATGGAATATAAACATAGCAAGCAATGTACACAGCAGGAAATTCGCTTTCTATTTTATGTACGAGGGGATAGAGAGGGTGGAATCTGATACAAATTTACGTTTCTTCTGCATGTCTGTTATACCACTGTTGTCATGAAATGATTACTCTGTATCTTTTACATATAAATACGTTGATATAATGTATATTTACGCACTTATCGTGTACCTCATATTCTTAAAAAGAACGAATGTCTATTTCCGAGTTTAAATTGAGTTAAGTGGAACACGCAAAGACAAAATGTGGAATTTAACGGTACGCACGGAAGCGGAACATCAAAATTACAATGAAAAAGAATCGTGACGTCACTGTGATGTCACTGACATACGCTATTTTTAAAAAAAAGTCAAAGTGTCATGGTTCTCGAGAGTAATCAGAAATGTATCTTTGAATTCGTCGTCTGCTAATTCAAACATATACAATGTATATATAGCATATTTTTTTCAGTATTTGACAGCAACGGAGCAACTCCAAATAATTTTCCTTTGTGGTCTCATTGAAAGCAACTATTCCATCAAGATGAGCCAGAAAATGTTCAGTTTCTGTGTTTATGGAAATACACACCCCACCCCCACCCCACCCCCAGCACTTACACAAGAATAAATGCTTAATCCTTCCCAAGACAACCAATTTCTCATTAATGTTCGCGTAGATGCTCAAACAAAACAAAATAAACCACAAGTGCAGGAATAAATCAACCAAATCAACAATCCAGCAACATCGAAAACCGATTAGCAGACTGAAGTGATAGAAAACGAAGGGGAGATTTAAAGCTGATAAATTCCCAACCACAATTTTACCAATGTGTGTAAATGACTCTTGTTGGACGCGATTACGCAGTTTGATGTATACTTGAGTAGCTCCGGGAAACCTGAAATGATTAACATTATAGAGAAGAGATTGTTGTCTGTTCTCGAAACAATAGTTTTATAACGATTTCTTTCTCTTCTCAAGCCTCTTCTTCAGTTTCCACTTTATTTTATAGATAAGTCTGTTTTATCTGATTACTCCCTATTCAAATCTTTGCTGGGGTACTTGTAAAAAGGCTGACGTGAAAGGAGGAATAATATGGGATTGACAGAATTTCTTGATCTATCTCCAAAATCGATGCGATTTACGGATAATACTGTCAAAGTGTTCTTATACTGATTTTATCACTCTGATTAATTCTACATATCAGATAAATTCTTCCCGTTCTGCTGTGATTTTTGTTCACCTTTAATCAGAAGTTTGCACAATTAACTTTTGATAAAACATGTAGTACTCTCATCAGTGGGTAATTTGTTTTATCATCGAGTCATCGCAGAATGTTTGTTTTCCGTACTTCACTTCCGAAAAATTGTTATTGCAGCTATAAAAGTAGCTATTAGTTTATATAGCCACCAGCGGCACAGTCTAGATGATTATCATGTATAGTATATTAAACCCCGGTGCTGGTGTTTGCCGGTAAGCTTACGAACATCAGTGGCTATCAAACTGTCTGCGGAAATCTTCCGCGCAATTTCAATTTCAATTTCAATTTTATTTCCAATATTTTCTTTTACTACTACTTTTTCTTCCATTTGCTCATCAATACACACAAACGTACACACACACACACACACTCACACACACGTGCGTAAGGGCGGATGTACGTTGTTAATACTCATTCCCGACTTAAGCCTTTGAGTCCGTTAAACTACAATTGTTTATAATCAACACTGTCACTATATTTTGGGAATGATGGTCTTCCCGCCCCATTGACTTTGGACAGTGACTGTGTACAATACTACGGGGTTTTCCGTGCCAATCTGCAATCGAGGTCCACATAGGGGTAACCTACATTCTCATCAGTGGCCGCTTATATTTGATTCTATGTTTCCTCGTAACCTGACATACCATAGTTACCCAACAAGACAGTCTAATGGATTTCACTTGCCCCTGCTTAGAACTCTGTTAGCTCAGCAGACATTTATTTATACAGGCCCAAGATTCTGGAACTCTCTTAGTCCAGACACAAGAAATGCTCCTTTTTTTTTTCATTTAAAAAAAGATTGAAATCATTCCTCCTTAAGTCTTATAATGTAACAGAAAGAAATTAATTTTGTTTGTTAATCTTTTTCAGTAAGTAGGTTTTGTAAGCACCAGGATGCTATTGATTTTTCATAGGCATGTTAGGTCGCGTCTTTCGCGGAATTCCACATCGCATCCCCTGTTTTTCTTATTGCAAACTTGTGCATTATTACACGTGCCTTCACAGAACAGATAATATGTTCTGCTATCAGCAATTCCATACAATTGTATATATTACTTTCTCGTCGCTTTCAACGCTCTACACTTCTAATATGGCTAATAGACTCTGTTGGTTTGATCTTGAATGTATCGATTGATCTAGGCTTTTTGTTTTTAGTTGTCTCGTCTCTTTACTTGCATTTCTGCTTCTTCCCTTTCCCCTTTTCCACTTCTTTTTTCATCCCGCACACTTGTAGTTCAGTTTTCACCTTTTTTTTCCTCCTGTGAGGTGCCCACGTTGTACAAGCATAGTCTTTTGAGTGGGTACCTCCACTTTTTTTTTTTCCACAAAATGTATAAATATGTCTGTATGAAAAATGCCTCATTTTGTAATGACTATTGACAAATGTTATTCTTTGCTGTCTATGTATCATTCCTTCAAACGCATGTCGAATCTATATTTTTTTGTACATTCTGTTGAAAGAAGTGAAAATAAAACCTTTGAATTGAATTGAATTGAATTCTACTTATAATTTGTTTACCGTGTACTCTAGTGTAAAGTAACCTTCACTCTGTACTGATTCAGAACAAGTGAAAAGCTACTGAAATGTTATCTAAGGACAAGCAAAATTAGATATCTTAATTCTACTGCTAATTCTAACACTTCACCTTTTTCCTTTTCGTCTGTTCTTGGCTTGTCGTGTTATCGCTCTCAGCGATGTCGAGGATTGAATCAACAAAACACAATTATTTTTGTCTAAAATTATTCGTTATTTAGTTTCCTATCATTTTAGCAGCATTGCCCCTAATCATATTATCAACCTTTTTATGTGGCAAAGAGTTAAATGTACACATATTTCACACCACACACATACCTATGGACATGAGATTATAAACTGGAATACAAATGGTTAATAAGCATTCACTCCAGATAGGATCGTGTCTTTATTGTGGATGGATTGCGCATAAGAGTTATACAGAAGATGCCCACGAAAAGCTTAGCTGATATAATCCATCTTTTCCTCGACACAGTCAACTTGAAAGAAAAAAAAAAGAGAGGCAGAGTAATATAATAGGAATTACATGTATGCCTTTAGATCTTTAATGTTTCATTTAGCAGTGAAAAATAAATTTATCGTGGTAAGTCATTTGACGAATTGCCGGTGCAAAAAAGTGACTCATGACAACGAGAGATCATGGAAATTCTACTTATCATCGCTTTGGATCTGTAAAGTCAATGCCCCGTATCCAAAATTGCTTGATGTGCGATTGAGCTAGATTCGAACGAATGAGAAAGCTTAGTCTTGGTATTATATATTCTCTCTATCAGTGTCTCTCTCTCTCCATCTCTCACTCTTCCTCTCTCTCTCTCTCTCTCTCTCTCTCTCTCTCATTCTCTTACTCCTTCTTTTGATTTTCATCCAACAGTATATGTTCAGACACATGGCAACTCTCCCACAAGAATTTTCGTGAAATGAATTGAAATCCGATTAATGGTAATTAGGCTTTGGCAGAGGGGGCAAATGATTGATAATCATTGACATTTTGAGGACTGTATTATGGCTTGGAATACACACGAACACTTTGCGGTAGCTTACATCCTTTCTCGACACCCCCAAGTTATGTGACAGAATGTGATTCCATTCAATAAAACTTTCAACACGAAGTCGGTGATTTCAACTATTACCTACTCCACCATAATTTTCTTCGGCCGAAATCACTACCTATACCTCGAGCCAGGTAGCAATGAAATATGAAAATGGAAGATCTTTATTTCAAAAATATGTAAACAACAAAGATTTCACAAAGGATGATTGATAAAGGAACGCAACATCTGTTCTTCATTTCAAATCTAGTCAGTTTTTCCAACAGAATACTTCTGCTGTTCACATTAAGAATATAGATGGAATTTCATACATTTCCCCAAAATGCTAGTTTGAAAATATATTAGCATGTCTAGTGAAATATTACACATATCTGTACATGATTGCATGCATGCATGTATTTCATGCCAGTATGTGTCCATTTTAATGTCCTTAATTGTGAGTAAATTTTGTGATATTGTTTGTGTTTTGCTTTTATTTGGCATTTACCGTTAGGTTGCAGTCATTGTCTCTGCTGAAAAGACAACATTATTTGCTATACTCACTTACTATCTACTGATGATTTCAAAGTGTTTTCACTTGATCGTGCTTGGTGGCGCTATATCGGGTGTGTGCGTTGTGTGTGTGTGTGTGTGTGTGTGTGTGTGTGTGTGTGTGTCCGTTTGTGTGGTTTCTTAATCATTGATAGTTATCGTCTCGTGATGAATATAGTGAAAACCAGAGACGGATCACCCGATCCTCTCCAAGATAAACCAATACACATCTCCCCAAAGAGTCTCAACCACTGCTAAAGAGTGAGATTCGTTGATGAGGTCATGCCATTCGTGCGAGATAAAATGTGGATATAAGATAGCCAGTAAAGAAATACTAAACAGCTAGAAATGGTGCGAACCAGTATAGAATTAGACAGAAAAACCCAAACAATATTAACGTGGCACACCAAAACCATAAACATCCTGTGCAATCATACATAATGAAAACGTTTAAATTTCCATTCAAAAGTATAATGTTTATTCAAAATAAATACTAGTATGAAAGATGATTTCACATTAAAGCAGGATGAAGTTAATTCAAAAGTATGCTGCGACAGATGTACGAGGTCGGTAACGTTAGAGGTGTATCTTCAATGTTGCGAATATGTCTTGTATATCCTCGTACTCAACATGATGCGAAACGAAACGGTTACTTTCCGATTTTTTTTTTCGGTGCCCCCCTTTCTTTTTTTTTTTTTTTTTTGCGAGAGAAACAAGTAGTAAATATGTTTTATACAGAGTTCAGGGAACAGATCCCAGACATAAATCAACAACTTCTAGTGCAACACTTTTCTTTTAAACATATGGTTCTATACCTGCATGTTTATATAAAATTGTGTTTAAGAGAAAGAGAAGGAAGGAGAGTGTCGCATATAAACGGAGCCAAGGAGAATCTATTCAATCTGGTTTGTCGACACATCCGTAATGATGCCCTGTAACCTTTTCTGTGGCAATAAGGCAAATGTGCACAAAATTCACACAGGTATCCATGGGCAGGAAATGAACGCGGCACACGGATGGTTAAACTCACGCACAGCAGGACAATGTCAACATGCCAGTCTTTCATAAAATACACCATCGTCAGAGTGTATCTGATGATAAATCAGAATAAGAAATACTGTTTACGAAGAAGGTGATTTTGTGATTATGATACAGAGGCAATAAACGCAGATGACAAAGTACACTGGCTAAAACACACACATACACACACACACACACTCAAACACAATCACACACAAGACAGACAAGAGGAAGGCGAAGGCGGAAGAGAAAAGGGGGAAAAGTTTCATCAGAATTAATCTTAATGGACACAAAACGTCAAATCCCCCAATATTTTGGCGCTCTGCGACTAACGCGCTAAGCAGTTTATCACCCCTATGCCCCCACGGTGCTTACGCACGCTCCCATCATTCCGGCTTAGGGCGGGAAAAAGAGACTCAACTGATAGAATTTTAATGTCATTTAGGCCCCCTTGTGGCCTAGTATTGTCGCTGTAATCGTCACAATCTCCCCTCGGTTTCTTGCAGTCATGGTATGATTTCCGCGAGTTAATGCTTCTAATTACAGTGTCAAAAAGGCAGGCATGCGGAGAAGAAGATGAAGAAGGAACTAACGGGAGAAAAGAGAAAAATAAAGTGTGGGGAAGTACAATTTGTCCACAAGCAACGGAAAAAACCTAGAAGAGGAAGAATTAGGAGATTGAGTGGTTTGATAGTTATCTCGCAGAAGGCTATATGCATTAAGCGTTCGATCACAGATCTTAAGTTGACAATGCTCCAAAGGCTCTCTGAGGCGTGGTTTCGACGACGAGTGCGTATTTTCTGGCCGCTTATCTACGCAGCCCGTCTGCGCGTTGCCAGGGGAAACGGTTTTTCGCTCTTACGCTGTTTCCGTAAAAGCTGGCGTTAAAGGGAGCCCCTTTACCAGCTTGTGTAGTGTCTGAAACATGAAATGAATTACCGATCTCATAATGTCGAATAACATGAATCCCAGTCCTTTGTGTTTTCCTTGCTTTATCTGGCAGCTTCAGAATCAGTGACATCAGCAGCCAGGAAATTGCAGCACTCTTTGCCGGAATTTAACTCCAGTCATGAAGCAATAAAGACAACCTTAATTTGCACCCCTTGCAATAAAAATCTTATTTTAGTATCACTCTGCATTATGCAGAACACATGAAGTATAGTATTTGAGGTGAACAAAAAGAGTTTGCATATTACATCCATACACACGCAATTAAAAAAAAACTTGAAAAATGTCGGCATCATTTCATCCTTATTCACCAGTCAACCTTACAAGAATTGTTGAGTTAAAAAACAAACAAACGGCGGATTATTTAAATGCCTCCAATATTTCAGCAAATGTATTTGGAGTTGGATCTCCGATACTATTTTCGACCCCTCTTTTTTGCACTCGACATCAAAAGAGCACATACCAGACATAGATAAGGCGCTTTAGGTTTCAGATGCTTTCACGACCTTTCTTCCTAGGTGATGTTTGAAGGGGCGTCCTTTAAAGTGGAAGGGATGGGAGTGGGAGAGGTAAAAGATATATCTAAAGAGCCTTTAACGAGGAGCGACCCCCTCGAGCATGATGCGATAGACCTAACACTGTTCGTCGATAACGGGAGAGGAGCGCGGAGTCTTAAGAGCTAGGATTCCCCCCAGATTTGACCGGTGTGGCAGAATTAAAGAGTTTCGAGACAAGGGGGGAAATTTTCGCAGGAATATATGGCTTCTATCCTATCGCTGCATCATATTGCCTACGCCATTCATCATTGACATCGCCAAAGACGTGCGGCTTCAATAAATAAAAAAGGAAGAGAGAAAAAAAAGGAGAGCAACGGAAGATGCAGATGAGAGACGGGGGGGGGGGATAGGAAATAGCAACGAAAGGAAATGTTATTGGTGTGGTTTTCAGTTGTGTTCTTTTTTTTCAGTCTGTGTTGCAACACAGCGATTTGCCGATGGTAATTTAGGCGCGTGTAAACTCCCTTAACTGCCTTGCATCATGGTTTCTTCCTCTGTTTCTTATTCTCTGCAACTTTCCATGGACCACATAACTGAAATTAGCATGGAATGAATAATAAAAAGGTCTATTAACGTGTCATAGTTTTCTCGGAATAGTTTGACACGAAATGAGTAAGATTGATAAATAAATGATCAACTAACTTGTACTATCTATATGAATATTCATTTTTCCTGTTCTGTGTCATCATCATTATCATATCCCTTTTCTGTCACTTCTTCGTCGAATACAACGAAAACGGAATCACACAGATTCATAAACCATTTGCCTTTCATCTTGCCTTTTGATAAAAGCATCCTCATGTAACAGAGTGATGTTGTTCGATACACTATAGCGTCATCTGATTTGATAATCGATGTTATTAGTGGTGAAAGCTTTAGACAGTTTTCCCTGACTGCACTGGTGAGTTGTAAAGACACACATAGGTGCAGATACTCTTCCTAAAATTCCAGCGAAAGTATCGAGAAATATGTCTAACTTCTCCAACTCAGTCAGGTACGTACGGTTGAAAGAAATCGGTGAAGCATAGCCTGAAACCACGCGTGCATGGACCCACTCCATCACGTTTCGCTCACAACCATGCCACGGGAAGTGAACCGATGTCTCCCGCATAACCGCTAGGCCAAATAATCGACACTCCCTTAAAAGTCAAGTCACGTGAGTTGTGGACAGTAATAGACCACGCGTCTCGACTTTATGATTTCGTCAGCAATATACAATGTACTTTTCAACAGTGGACATTTGATAAGATTCATGTCACTTATAGAATTTGACACAAAATTTGAGCAAAAAAAGACATTGATTTGTTTTTCTATCAGAAAACATTTACAGAGAGAAACAAAATCTAGAATGTTTTTCGAGCTCAATTGAAATTGCAGGAGACTATCATGTTAAGCTGTTGGTAATTGTTGGTGGCAGCGCTTGAAAAACAAAGGATAGATACATGAGTAACTAAATTCAAATACAATCCGCAAAAAATATAATGGCTACAAAAGAAGTTAGAAAATTGTCATTGAATATAGCGAGAAAAGAGACGGTGAAACGAAGAAAGATTGAGAGAAGGGGGGGGGGAGATGATTAGTTAGTTTGTTGTTTGTTTAATTTTTCTATCTAAGAAGATGGCCGGATAGCCCATATTTAGCCGCAACAGCTGGTCTTAAATGAGGTCCAGTTGGATATGAGAAAGGACCACTTCATCGGGTTATGCACCCTCTTCTTTGCGATGAGTGAATGAAGCGGGATCTTTTACGTGCATGAGTTGTGACTCTCTCACACACAGAGCCTCCATTCTATGTCACATCCGAGGGACAGAGTGTTTTGCTTCTTGCTAGAAGGGACAGGATGATTTCACACAACGTTGCTCAGTTGGACTTGGGAATCGAACCCGGGTCCTTTTGATCTGGAGGCAGACGCGCTACCGACTGAGCTAAATCACCTAGTGAGAACCTCTACACTGAAACGTGAGTGCAGTGCATTTAGATGTCGTTTCATTCCAGGATTCTGATTCTCACATCTTTACTCAACTTTCCGCCCTTTTTTCATGTTAGTGTCAATACAATAAATGTAATACTGGGGAATCGAAAAAAATGATTACTTTCCTCATACCGTTTGATTTCTTCACTAATCTTATAAAAACAAACATAAATATGACACTCCAAAATACTCAGTAGCCATTAGGCATAAAACAACGATATAAACAGCACTGTTCGGACATTATATTCGTATATTAAACACTCATAATGACTACCGGAATATTATTTGTTTAGGTACGGTAAACAGTTTGTTGACTCATTTTGCATTCTTTGTGCTTTAGTTGTCACAAGCAACCAATTGCCGGGATCACAATGATCTATACTGGCAGATGGAGACCACGGAATCTCAATCTTTAGGTCCCTGGTTCGGTTCCCTGGTCAGCTGACTGCAACGGTCTTACCCTTAGGTGAGGCACCCCACATTGCCTGGACCTTCGGAGGAGGACTTCCAAAGTCCCCCCCCCCCCCCCACACACACACACGCTTTTCCGTGGTATCTGGTTCATTTACACCGCACGTATTTGCTTTCCCAATGTCATGGCCACGTAAAATACATTAAGCACGCACACATACACACCAACACACACACACACACATTAAAAAAATACACAACATACAGATTAATGTATTACCTGATAATGCTTCATGATTCTTATGTGTCGGTTCGTTTCGTTCTCTTTCACCATGTTTATGAGTATTCGTGGTACCTCTTTCCACTTATTGACTCAGTTCTCGGAGTCGGAATAACGGCACAAACACTTCTGAGTATGTGGTAATCCTGCAGAATGTATCGAGTGTGTGCTAAGACGAAAGCCGTTTATCATGAATATTTATCGTGTTCCGTCAAAGAGTGAATGCCCGCCAGTAGAATTTTGGGTAAAGCGGGTTATTTCCAGATGATCAGATTCTCAGTATTACGGACATTTATTTCGCGGGGCGTCGCTTGTTTACGATAAATTTGGCCTCGTTGTCCAGTGTAATAAAACAGAAGGAAGAAAATACGAAAATGAAAAAAAAAAAACTTATCAGCGTATGAAAGCGCTGCAAATAACAGGACAATGGAAAGAAAACAACAAAAAATACGAGAAAGACATATTGAATTGAAAGCTCATGTCGAGTTGGAGTACTGAAGTTACCATCGGTTCATCTGGTATTTCATTACGTCGCGTCGGTCTTAGCATTATGACGTTGTCAATACTGTACACAATCATGTACACCTATTTGATAATCATGTGCATGCGTGTGTGCGCGTATGACTGGGTGCACCTGTTTTAAGCACACACATGTGTACACACAATATACTAACTAATGTTGCACAGTAATCGAAATGGTGTAATCAAACCACATAAAACACTGAAACACACACCCTCAAAAGGAGACAATGCGAGTGTACAATACTATGATTAACAGCTGGTGCGCTATTATGCGCAACACAGCATTACAGGCATATTGCGCCCGCCGGAAGCTGTCAGGATATTATGGTTAAAGATTAGAGCGGGTTCCACAGAGAGAGAGAGAGGGAGTTAGAGACATAGAAAGAGAGAGAGATGAAGAAGATATAGAAAGATGGATATATAAACAGATGAATAGATAGATGGATAGATAGATAGATAGATAGACAGATAGATGAATAATAGCCAGTCATAGAATGAAGGGGTACAGAAGGAATGGAAGAGAGAAATGGAAAGGGGGAGGGGGAGACAGAAAGAGGAGGGGGAACTAGATAGAGAGAGGGGGGGGGGAAGGGGTACGAAAGTGGAGGTAGATGGAGATGGGTGGGAAAAGCAAAAGGGAAAAGGACAGACGCTTTTCTGCATTGGTGACTTCGCATTGTCCCTCTTACCGCCACCTGTTCCCTCTCTTTGGTCCTTTACTTTTCACTTCATAGTATCACTGCATTCAGTTCTATTGTAGTCACCTACGCTCTCCCGATGTATAATATTATGATATATGATATAATATAATATAATATAATATAATATAATATAATATAATATAATATAATATAATATAATATGATGTAATATAATATAGTATAATATAATATAATATAATATAATATAATATAATATAATATAATATAATACAACATAACATAATATGATATAATATAATACAATATAATATAATACAATATAATATGATACAATACAATACAATATACTATAATATAACAATATAATGTGATGAAATATATAGTAAATGCATATACATTTCTATTTTCCTTATACTCACAGGGTTTTGCTGCAAGCCTTAGCTTTTGAACAAGTTGCCCATTGAAAGAAAATTTGTGTCCGTTATTTTTACAGCTTACTGACTTCAACAGTTGATTGTTATTTTCCATTGTTTGAAAAGAATACGTCGTATGACAGTATAGAGATATCTTCATCATGGGAGACACTATGTCACCCGATCTTTTCCCGTCGGTTATCAATTACTACGGAATGACTCTTTATTTGGATTGTGTGCGGCGACCATCGTCATTAGATTCAGATAGTTTTCTAATCGAAGCCTACTTGACCTCGGCCGTTTCGGTTCTGTCTCTTTTCTTGAAATTCATTTCTTTTCCTCACTTCTTTGTGATACCTTCTCTTCTGACGCCACATACAAAGAGATGAGCAGCTTGTCATGTCCCATCCAGAGTAATTCGTAACAAATTACCCATCCGCTGGAAGAAAAGAAGGGGGCAAAAACAGGCCACTTTATTTCACACAATCGCTCTCATTATGAGGCATGCGAACTGAGATGACAGCCACGCGACCAAACACCCTCTTTGAAAAGCAATACAATGGGACTGAAGAGTAGTGGCCACGTATAAATAAGAGACTCACCTACGGTTAGAAGTATAGAGAAAGAAGAACAAGAAGGGGGGATGGCGCGTGTCCCAATGTACACGCATTTAACAAATAGGACTCGTTTGGCAAACAGTGAGACATTGGGTGCACAGGCGATGTAATGGGTGTATGGAAATGAATTACATTACAAAGTCAAGACACGATGCGGATCTCTCTAAGCTCAATACAGCACTGTTTGTGTAAGGGTGTCGTGAAAGGGACCCACCCTTCTGCCCCCCTCCTCTCTCTCTCTCCCGCCCTTACCCTCATTTCACACAAAGTCGCGAGAGGTCTTCCGTCACCCCTACTGCAGACAATTTGGCGAGTTGGCGTTTTTGCGCCTTCGGATAGCGGTGCATGCCGCACCATGTATACTTCCAACTTTGCGCGTGATTAATTAATTAATCGATTTGAATGAGATGAAAGAGGGTATTAATGTCATTATTTATGCAGTTGCCATTTGTTGACACAACACAAGCACGAATGATGGGATAGCCCCCCTCTTTTCCCTTTCTTCTTTCCCCAATTTTCTTTAACCCCTTATTTTTTGGATCGAGTGGAGTCGGAACTGTTGTTTATCTATATCGCCCGGTCTCGGTTCTGTTAAAACAACTTAGTGCTCGGTAGTCAACGAATGATAACAAACCGGTCTTTTTTTGTGTGTGTGCGTGTGGGTGTGTATGTGTCCACATTCTACACAAAGATCCATCGTTCTCAGTTAAACAGATCGACAAGCGCGGTCAGTAAGCTCACAAGCCAGTTTATTACGCATATCAATCAGCCAGGACAAAATAATAATGTACACATCAATTAGGGTTCATTCGATTTAGATGGGGAGCGCATTGGAGCCTCGTTAACGATGACAAAAACATAACAAATACACACCCCTGTTTCATTCGCTATAGTCGTAAAGAACGATGCCCATTAGTTAAAATCTGTCATTTTGGCATGCACGCGGCTGGCATACGGTAATGTCAAAAGAGGATCTTTAATAATATTATCATTAATGTGAACATTCCTAGGAATAATTGAACCCCATATTGTGTTTTATTGATTATTGGGAAAAAATGGCATTCCTCCAACAGCATCACATTCCTGGACCATCATAATTCACAAAATAGTTTAACTGAAAGACCTATACACCAAGCCAGCCCCCGACAAACAATGTAGCACACTTGCGTCTCAGGGTAACCGTAAAAGTCATATCTACCTATTTCAATCTTGAGCAAGCTCCTTCATCGTGATGATATTATCATTTTTTTTTTTGAGTTTGCGCACTGATTATTTCTTTCTCTTCTGATGTATATTGTATGTTGCTTGTTTTTGTTTTTGCTCTTGCTTGTGCTGGAGTTAACTCAAGGAATCCCAATCTAGCACCTGTCAAATTCAAAGCTTCAAAATCTCATCTGCGCCAGTCGATGAGCTCCTGATTAAATTCACATTCTTGAATAATAATAATAGTGATAATAATAATAATAATAATGATAATGATGATGATACAAATTTGATTACTGAACTGCACGTTTCTAACAATTGAGACTCAGTGAACAGTTCCAGCACCTTTATCTTTATATTGCTCTTGACATTGAGGTAATGTATTTATTTAAAACAAAACAGAAAAAGAAAACATGGGACAAAACATACACTGGATTATAACTAGAAGTGTGTCTGCATATACGATCGAGATCTACATAATAGACCTTTTTTTTCTCAACGATGATTTTGTGAAATTTGAAGGAACCGCAAAAGCAGAGCTTGTAAATGCGGATTATAGGGATCAAAAAACAAAGTAAATATGATTTCCCGCAATTTAGATTGGACACAAAATAAGTTTTAAGGACATTTACCTATAGCTAAGATATCAAGGTACAAAGGGCAAAAAAAAATGGAAAGGAGAGTTATATAAGTCGTTATTGTATGCCGTGTATTCTAGTTCTTGATGATTATAAAACCAGTCATCTGTCAATCAAGAACTTTACAGTAAAGTATCGACAAATGATATGACATTAATGGGGATAGCTCAAGAGCGGAGGTCTTTACATTATCGACCCTGTCATGCATGTCATTACAATTTTAATTGGATTTTAGTGTCTGCACTCCGTACATTTGTGTTACCTATAACAAAATATGGCCGTTTTTTCATACTAAATATACACGTGTATACATACTTCTGTATCCATTATCTATCTATCTAACTATCATATATATACAAATATATATATATATATATATATATATATATATATGCGTGTGTATGCGTGTTTGTGTCTATATCTGTGCATAATATGCATGTTAATATTAAATATATATATATATATATATATATATATATATATATATATATGTAAATATGTGTGTGTCTTTATGTGAATAATAGTAATTATATGCTAATAATAATACAAGCATTAAAGGGAGAAATACGAAGAAGAAGAAAGAGACGCGAAAGCAAACAAAACACGCGCATACACACTCACAAACACAAACACCTTAAAAAATGGAAGAGGAAGAAAGCAAAAACGAAAAAACAAGACAAAACAAAAAACCGCGCTATGAGATGACCGAAAATGAACGCCACATCTGCTGTGGAGCTGTAGCCTGGCCTGTCCGCCCGAGTCGAGTTACCGTTCGGGTGAGTGCGCAGCACCAAA
The DNA here is from genome assembly GCF_040938485.1 of Diadema antillarum. Lineage (NCBI taxonomy): Eukaryota > Metazoa > Echinodermata > Echinoidea > Diadematoida > Diadematidae > Diadema > Diadema antillarum. Next base: position 171,146 of record NW_027271877.1, on the reverse strand, counting down.
GACGGATAATGCGCGGCGCGTGGCTAGCGGGCTGTCTTGGTCGAGAGCTGTAGGAAGCGAACATCTGACCAAAGTTTCGATCCATTTTCCTGTCATTTGTTCCTCTTTTAAAATTCCGTTGTTTTCTATTAGTTCCTGTGGTGGCGATGTTGTGTCAAGACCCCGTTTATGTGTGCGTTGTGTGTGTGTGTGTGTGTGTGTGTGTACGCTCGCGCGGGCGCATGTGCTATTTTCCAGCGATTATTATTCCACGCATGCTCGACCTACCTTTGAGGCATAGATTCGACGTGCACTATTCAAGCAGAGTGGGATTTTTAATGTTGCTTCTGCCAGGTCACTGGTGGAGAGATTTAGCTCCCTGATGGTGTTCTAAGAAACAGCGATGGTGACTTTTGGGGTTGAACATTTTGTGACTGTTGTTCGTGATAGCGATGACGGTCTTGCAAACGACCATGATTGATTCTTTTGTAGAAAGCTTTTCAACTTTTACGGCACACGGCACCATTATTTGATTAGTGTTATGTTTTGGAATGAGTGATAACTGGGAGTGAAAGGAGATGGAAGAGGAGGGGGAGACTGAGCGAAAGGAAGAATTGATATCGACCAAATGTTCCACACGGAATTGTCCCTCCATCGTGAACGTTTTCTTTTTTTCTTTTTTCTTTTTTACCCTGGAATAAATCAATTCGCCCCCATATATCGTTTGTAGATGGATCGTTGTGATGACGTATCAATTTGTAGATGACGTCAAAATGTTAACCTTCTGTTTGAGGGCGCTTTCATTTTAAAAAAAATCAAAATGTATTAGTAATTCACTCCCTTTTTCAACCGTTACCCTGAACGTTCGCTCTTTTGTTGGTTTAAAACACATTTTGTCATGCCTTCAGTTTGCTCTGTGTGTGTTTGTTGCTGTGTAAATAAAGATAAGACTCGGAATAAAGACGAAAACTTGTGATATTCATTTTTATACGATGTTCTAAAAACATAAATATTCATACCATTAAATTGATATGTATACAAATGTTATATATACCATGAAATTGATAAGTATAATTATTCCATTTCTGCCAGAGTGTGGCCTATAAACACTGGGGAAAACATTTTTCAAGGCCGATTCTTGTTTGTTTTTGTACAATTTTTGAACCTGAATCGGAAGCGAGAAGGAACGATTTGATTGTTTTAGCATATACTCTACGCCTCAGATACGAAACACCACGAGGATGTATAGCTGATCGTGCTGCATCGATTCACGTAGCAATGTGACAACCCCAATCTAGACTGCCAAACGGATCAAAAACTCATTTTCAAAAGTGCAAACACGTGCAGACATTTTAGGATATGTCATCGCGAGAGAGTTCAGCCATGTAGTGAAGACGATGAACAGACTTTTTAATCAACGATCCTCTATAAAAGAACCAAAAGGAGGAAAGTGAAAAATATAAAACGCCAACAACATCAATAACTGCCGGAGATGTTCACTTCGACAGAATTTGCGTCGTATTGGTCCTCAGCAGATTTCTAACCCGCCAATCTGCCGGATACCGTAACATGAAATTCTAATAAGGACATCCGTTTCTCTAATTAAATGATACCATGCGGGTTTCGCCAACACTTTGTGATGGTACTTCCACTATCCCCCCCCCTCGTTTCTCCTGCTACGTCTGATATGGGATTCAGAGAGATGTTAAACATGTGTATTAAACGTCAGCTGATATTAGAAAAACGATTCATTACTATTTTGAAAAGTTTTTCTCTTCAACGTTGCAGTTTCAAAGAGACATTTTGCAAGGTGGCACCGCGCCAGCAACATCGGATGCGATTAAGAAATTCGTACGCTATAAGCTTCGTTCAAACTTCTGACAGGTTCAGAATTTGTAGAATAAAAGATGTCTCCTAAGAAAAATGCAATGCAACGAACAACGGATTTAGCTTTAGGCAGTTTGAAGAATAAAAGAGCATTGTGTTGGCTCACATTCCCTGTTTAAAATTTCTAGAGGAAATGAAACTGATCTAATCATGATGTTGGTGACAATGATGATGATGATGATGATGATGATGATAATGATGGTGGTGGTGATGATGATGATACTACTACTACTACTACTACTACTAATAATAATAATAATGATAATGATGATGATGATAATAACAATAAGAATAATAACAATAATGATACTGATGACGATGATAATAATAATGATGATAATAATGATAATAATAATAATAATGATAATAATAATAATGATAATAATAATAATGATAATAATAATAATAATAAAGCCACCTATGGTTAATTGTCGAAATCTGATATGGTTACACCCTTGGTCAGGTGAGTTAATCCGTCATTCAGATGCTCCCCTCCGGAAATTAGTGGATGAAGCTAATGGCTAATGACACCATTACACATTCCATGGTCGAGATGATCTTGGATAGCCTCCGTGGCAACAAAGTGAAAATGAAACTGAAACTGAACTGAACCTGAACAAGTCAGCACAAACGAAGAAAATTGACGAAAATGCAGAGCATGTTTGAGGCATCAATCCCCAGAGTTGATAAGACAGCTCCCTGAGAGCTATCATGATAATAATGGCATAATAGATTACCACACACTTTGTTTTTGCGATCATGACAAGAGCAATCAGAATATTGAGTGACCAAAATGACATACGGATGGTCCAATCAATGACTAAAACCAGACGACGTGAACCGGCTGGTGTTGTGTTACCTCTTCAGTTAAGAGAATTGGAAATCTGCGTATGTGTGAAGAGAAATCTAAGATCTTGTGTTGTTGCTTTTTTTTCCTTCTAATCTCTAACAAACCTGTCCCAGGCTAGGATTACACTCGTGACTTTAATATGATTGCTATGTTACCGAATTCATGGGCAAATGTTTTCGTCTGTTTCTTAAACGAAATTAGTTCCGTTTCAAGAATGACTGAGCACTGGTCAGAGAGGTCCCTCTGGATGCCATCTTAAGTTTCCTGGGTGCGTGATAACGTTGCACGGTTCACTCGCTTGTGCTGCCCCGCGTGCTTAGTTTGGTGTCAGCTATAGTTCACTAAATCCGCCTCGGCTAATTGCACCCGGTAAAACAACGAGTTATGCTACCAGTCATTAAGAGTAGTCACTTTAAATGTCTCGGAAGGCTTGGTGAGAAAGATAAGTTTTTTGTGGACGTCACACTACCTACTGGTTGGATGTCAAAGCGACGTTTTTTAGTGGAATTATTTCATAAGGTCGTAAATAGGTTTCTTGTATATCTGCCTGTTACCTTTAAAACGCACAATTTGCATTTGTAACATCCGCCGATTTCCTTGCACGGTTGATTATTTCCTATACCAACATGCAAAATGTAAAATGAGTGTAGTCATGGTAGTCAAACCCACGGTAGTCAAAGTTTTCACATGTTGCTACCGTGGGACTGCCTTTAACCCTTCAACTTTTAGAAACTATTACTATCAATAAATTTTCTGTGAATTCTCAGTATTTCTTACTGAAGGATTAAAAAAAATCTTTCATCTTATCCCAATGCTGTGCGTATTTGTATAATCATATTTTGTTTTGCAAGCAAATTTTGATATACCTGAAGCCTTTATTCAATGAAATACGTGCCCGACTCTCGTATACGAGTTTTCTCTCTCATATTGGCAATTTTTTGTAAATTTCATTCTGATTTCAATCTGGTCTTTCTCCGATAGAAGTTATACGCAGAAAAATTCAGAATCGCTAATATGATTATTTCATTTCATTTCATTTCATTTCATTTCATGATGACAAGGTGTTGATTTCTGCAGCGGACTTGAAAGGGATGGTATGATCCCTTAAGGGATGGTATAATTTTAGTTGAGATGGAGCTCTAGGCTTCCAAATTTTTTGTGAGAAACCCCTTAAGAAATATTAGATATTCTAAGAGGAATTCAAAGTTTATTTGATAAAAATCAATTTTGAAATGATTGAGATATCAAAAAAAGCCAACCAAACAAACAAAGAAATCATAATAACAGGTGGAACCCACTTTTTATTAGGATCATTTTGCTTTACGAGTTGTTTTTGACTTCTAAGCCATTTCAAAACCAATTTTTATCATCAAATGATTTAGAATTTTTCTTATTGTATGGTCTTTTATATTTCATTAGTAATCTCTCATTACCTCATAAAAAGTTAGAATGTGAATCCGCATCTGAACCAAAACTATTCCAACCTTTCAATGACGACAAGGTGTGGATTTCTGCAGGGTACTTGATCGGTTAAATGTTGAGGGCGCATAATAACGGTGATGATCATGTGTATAAGATATCACCATCTTTGTTCCCACAGATGACCCTTTACAGTTTCCACTCGAATTACATGTTACACTGACCATGCTGACCGCTCGTATTCTGCATGTCCGCTTCTGAAAAAATACCAAACTAATTAACAGAATTATGGCGGAACACTTATCGTTACTCATTTGTTTCTACCATCGGGAGAATGCATCAAAGTTTTTTTTCCTCTCTGTCTCTCTTTCTCTCTCTCTCTCTCTCTCTCTCTATCTCCTTCTCTTTCTCTGTCTCTCTCTGTCTGCCTGTTTGTCTCTTTGCAAGCCACCTTTAAGGTGACCGATGGACATCATCAAAACGAGTTTATTCTTAAAGGCTACCCTGCCATAAAGACTTAGAATAATGACGTCACATTAGTAGACAGAGCAGACAAATTTCCCATCAGGACGATTTAGTCAAAGGAGAAGCTGTTTCAAAGACTAGTGGAACAAATCCAGCACCTGATCGCAGTGGACTGAAGACGAGAGATCACAAAAACAATAAGCGAAAGAACACGAGTTAAAGAGGAAATCCACCCAAAATAGATAAACTTCAAAAGAAAGAGAAAATTATTCCCTACAGAACGATACAAAAACGACACAAATTAAATGAGAAATAAGGAAGATGTAGCATTTTTAAATTTCTTTTTTTCTTTTTTTGTCGGGAAACATTTCTTGACCAGTCCTTTTTAATATTCAAATGAAAGACTTGATTATGTCATATCCTCACAATTTTCCTGTACTTTGTATATGATATCCCGGGGGAAAAATACTTTTTTTAGCTAATAAAAGTACAGATAGGTTTCCATACCAAGATATATCAGAGTTAGCATTGTGTTCTGTTTATTTTGGTTGGCTTTAAGGCGAGTTTTATATTTATACGCAGTGATACGGCTGAAATATGAGATTTTCATCAGTCCTGTATACGAAATAAATAAGAAATTGTGAGAGCATTGACATCGTCAACTTGCTGATTTGAATATTCATAATAAACTCTGGTCAAGAAATGTTTTCCAGAAAAAAAAAAAGAAATGAAATTTCAAGATATCACAATATCTTCCTTATACCTCATACGATTTTCGTCATTTTTGTTTCATTCTGTGAGAAACATTTTTCTCTTCCTTTTGAAGTTAATTTGTGTTTGGGGTGGATTTCTTCTTTAATGTTGTAAAAAGCTTAGACCCGTTCGGACATATTCTGTTGGTTGTCCTACAAGTGAGACAATTAATTGTGATCTTGCTTTGTCTCAGGGAATTGGAATCTGGTCTGGAGGGGACCGGCTGGTAGAGGGATGAAGACCGGAAAAACTCAGCAACAGACGAAGTCATTTTACGGCTGGAAGAAACGAGGCGAGTTTCGTCCACGCCATCGTGTTCCAGTTCGTTCGTTTCTCTCCCATGCCCTTCTCTCTTGTACACTGTATGCGCACATGGGCCTTCCGTTTTTACACTCGACAGAAGGACGGATGATGGTGTTACATGTACTACGTCCTGGTAGAAGGGGATTCGGGATGCAGGGTTGCAGGTTGAGGGGTTGGGGTACTTGTGGAAGAGACAACGAAGGGGGGGGGGGGGATACTCTAAATTGGGGTGGGAGTGGGGAGAGGGGAGAGAAGGAAAGAACATTGACGTGAGAATTGAAAGGGCTGCTCTATCATCAAGACGTGAATAAGGCCTAATTCGATCTATTTAAGAAATTTCCACTTTTCATAACATCATACTTGCATTCATATATAGGCCTACGTGCATGTGTGTGTGTCTGCATATCTGTGTGTACAAATGTAAGCCTATATGCGTGTATTATGCATGAAGCATAAATGCTTATACCTACAAGTATCTAAGCAGGTCCATGATATTACAAAAATAATTTCGTTCATAGAATCTGTTAATTTTGTTGATTCGGAATTTCCACAGAACATGCAAAGCTTTATCCTTTTCATCTGGGAGCCACACAACAAGCAAAATGCCAAAGCCTGGCAAAATTCTGCTGATAGTCGAATGAATATATGCTGAAAGCATGTTATGAAATGTTGAAGATAATACATTTGTGACATCCTCAATTGGAACAACGAACACCTGTTTACCTCTTCATCCATGTCGGAAGCTTGTGAATACTTTGTCATCAAGTACAAGATGTATTTTTCCTTCTCCTGTTCTGCCTCCTTGGCTGTCCTTTGATCGCGTCTTGACGTGGATCCTCTGGTCTGAAGAGCCCTTTTACCCCCGGACACCCCTCCCCCTCCCCCCCCCCCCCAAGCCCAGCCGCTTCTCAACCGCGAAAACACTGTAGCATCTCGAAGCGAGGCCTACCAATTTTCCCCGCTGTCGCTACCACTATCACCGCGCTTTAATCACGGCGAAGGGTCTACGGTGCGTCATGCTCGGCGAAGCAAGACGCCAACGCGCGCTCGGTTTATGGGCGCAATGATGTAACCAGTGGCTCAGATCGGCACGCGATTTAGACATTTCCTCTTTTTTTCCCTCTCTTTTTTATTTTCTTTTTTGCCTCTTCCAACCAATTGTGATCCTGAGCACAAATGTATGTGTGTGTGCTCTGTGTGTGTGTGTGTGTGTGTGTGTGTGTGTGTGTGTGTGTGTGTGTGTGTACGCGCGCGCATGTGTGTTTGAACTTTAGGGCAAGATTCTGAGTGTTTGAAAGTGTGTGCTTGTGTGTATTTGTGTGGGTGTATGTGCGTGTTAGACAAGACCGTGTGCGTGTGTATGCATGTTTAAAATTTATATGCATGTTTAAAATTAATATCCATGTTTGCATACAACCATCAAAGATGTCAAACTCTATTTTGTCATACTTTGAATTCAGATCAAACAGAAATAACAAAAATGTGAAAATCCGGTGTATACAGAATTGATATAATCACAGAATACACTTAAATCAGACTAGAGTAGGCCCATGAGGATATTCATTTGATGTGGATACGTTGAGGATGAGGATATCCATTTGTTAGCACAGCTCATTTACGAATGCAATAAACTTTCGACTTTATAGGACGCGTTCATCTAGTATAGGATTCGATACAATGATATCACTGTAGAATACTTCAGCGGGGGTTTTGATGAAATTCTGGGGTGCTTTCTGAAGAAACAACAACAAATATACAAGATATATCATTCAATTTTTATCATTCTTCTATTCCTGTGATCATTATCGTTATCATGGACAACTATGATTACCAGCACGTTACAATCTGTATATAATTAGTATGCATTGAAAAGATAATTACTATCATGCTATTATGTTATATTATGTTTATGTATTATCTATTCTATATAGTAACATGTGTATTCGTATCGGTACGACAGAAAACTTGAGTTACAAGACGTTGTGCGTCTATTGGAGCTACACATGAGATATACATTTTTTGTCCTAGAGTGCTCTTAAAAAAATAGCACCGGAATAGTACCGATGTCTCTGTCCTCGCCTGAATTGGGAGTACGTAGTGACGCACTGGTGGCTTGGCTTATCTTAGGTAGATGATAAATCATCGATCGGAGCGATACGATATATCGCCTCAGCCGAGGTCTTGGCAGACTATACCTGCATTTCTGACTTACCGCGCTCTTCATGCACAATGGTCGGGAGATGATGTCACCGGAGTTGACGTGACAACGGACAAAATGTCCCCCATGATTCAAATTTACCGTACAGTTTTCGCAGGGACACTATCGTTGATCAGCTAGAGTTCTTGTCGACACCCCACGTCCAAGCAAGCGTGATATTCCAAAGGTGACGAGGTGAAGGCAACTTGGATGATAGTGGGTGGGGCTAGTGTAATCATATGCCAATAGAAATGATTCCTTCGTGATGGATAAGTTGTTCAAAACGAAAATAAACAAAGCACAGACAAAACATCCAAATACCGGAAAAAAAAAACCAACAGATGTCACAGACGGCAGTATTAAAGTGCGTACATTTTGCAATTGTTTTTTGTGTCAAAATCTAATTAGCATGCGCCCATTTGTGTGAATGTTACTGTATAGATATGTATTGTTGTGTTCATGTTAACAAGTTTGTTCCTATGTGTTAATAAAAAGCTCTCTCTTTTTACATCAATTATTACCAACACTGACCACAGTTTTCTTTTTATTTAGTATTAAATATTCTTATTTTTATGTTTTTGCCCTCTTTCTTCCATTGCGATAAACTTGATGGGTCCCTTTAAGCTGATTGCGTGTCAGGGAAATCTAGTATCACTACATCAGGTATTAAACTCCGTTATACTCCGTTTGGCGGCCGCCGAGTCAAATAACAACAATTTAATTTCAAGACTCCCATGGACGCGTATGCCCGATATGAGGGATAAATGACATATTTAGCGCCGGAGAGTAGATTCCTTTTCCAGTCGTTTTTTTATATAAACCAAACTAAAAAAGATAAAGCTGAAAAAAAGTAGAGGAAAAGAGGAAAGAGTGGGTAGAATATGAGGAAAAAGTGGAGGGGGGAAAAGGGAAAATAAGCAGAGCGAGCTGGCGTATAACGATTTATGTTCTCTGGCGGAGATATCTGCTTCGTTATATCGCAATAACGCCAATGAATATCTCATCTCGTAAATTTGGCCCGCGCTAGATGATTGAATGTTCGACATGTGTTTAAGCTGATCGGTGATAAAAACCTCGCAATTATGCGTTTCCTCCCTACCCGAGTCAAATGAGAAAAGCGGGGTTAAACGTATCAGATTTAACAGAGAACATTATGATGGCATATATAATCCCGAAGATATTGGAAAATCTGACCCCTCCCCCGTCCGAGAGCAGTCCAAACTCGAGTCGTCCATAATATCGTCCCTTTGCGCAAGTTTTCTCTTTCGCTTTATCTCACCTTGCAGTTCTTCTTTTGATTATCTTCTGTAGTCGTTTATTTTTGTTGTTTCAGTGTTTATCTCTTTCTGATGGTGCGGGAGGGTGGAGACGTTTGAGATAGATGTAATAAGCTTTTGGTTTGAGACGCTTCTAATCTCATACTTGCTGTTTGGTTCAAAGAGTCGCTCGAATGGTGTGCGTTTTGAGGGTTCGCATATCTTATTTTCTTCTTAGCGAATCCTGAAGTAGATGTTTAAAGGTTCTCAAGGAGCGTACCTTGATTATGTAGGCCCTGCTCTTATCATTGTGGGAGATCCATGCTATAATACGGCGGATAAGGCTGTGAATCGTAAACAGAAAGTCTGTACGCGGGGTTCGAACCCACGTCTGGTGCGTTCATCCTTGGACGAGATGTTTTGTCCACTATGTTCCCCCCTTGACCGAGAGGTCTAAATGAATGCCCGGCAATGCTGAGGCGGTATATGGCAGGGTCCTAGCTGCGAGAGCAGTGTTATTAAACACTGAAGAAGAGACCCCGAGTAGATAAGACCATATACTTATAATAATGATAATAATGATAACAACAACAATAATGATAATAATAATAATAATAATAATAATAATAATAATAATAATAATAATAATAAGAAGAAGAAGAAGAAGAAGAAGAAGAAGAGGAATTATCATCATCATCATCATCATCATCATCATTATCATCATCATGATTATCATCATTTTCATTATACGTCTTCCCGACATCAAATCTTGTAACATTAAAGGCTAGAAACCACAGGAAAGCCGTTGTAATCTAACTTACAGAGACCATTCAGATACTAACTTCAGTACACCCTGAAATGACTGTACCAGGTTGTGATATCTTGAACAGGCAAATTAAAACGCGCTTATCGCTGCGTGCATGAATAAATGCGAATTTCACAAAAAAAAAAAAAACACCAAAAAGGGACACCGAGAGAAAGAAAGAGAGAGAGAGAGAGAGATAGAAAAGGGATGCAGATATATATATGAGAATGTATAAGACGGATATCATGGTCTTTGAAACCAGAGAGACATTTAGAGTTAAAGAGAACGCTAAACCAAAATATGGATGTAAGAGAAGGAACTAAAATAGACATGAGACGAAGTAAGAGATGACGAGAGAAAGAGAATGAGAGAGAGAGAGAGAAAGAAAGATATATCTTAGTGAGAGAGTGTGTGGTTATGTGCGTGCAAGAGAGAAAGACAGAGAGAAAGATATATGATCATAGAGAAATATATATAAGAAGAAAGAGAGAGAGAAGGATATATCTTAGTGAGAGAGATAGATTGAGAGAAAGATAGAGAGAGAGGGAGAGAGAGCAAGATAGAGAGCGGGAGAGAGAAAGACAGAGCGAGAGAGGGAGAGAGTGGGGAAGATGATCATCGTGTTAGCCTATAACCCAATTACACGATTTTGATTGGCTAATTAGGGAAATTTTGATCGCGGAATTACGCTGATGGCGGGAACACATCCCGATTTCTGGCGGGAAACAGAGATTGGGTAAACGATGGGTGTCAGCCAATGAACGTTTGATTGGATTAGTTGTCACGGCGAGTTTCCTCATCAGCGAACTATTCTGAAATCCAGTCGTCACGAGATCATGGATTTGAATCCAATATTATAATAGAGACATTAATATTCTCCTCAATCTAGTGAGAATATCAAAGTGAGATTCCAGTTGTTTTGTTTTAATTCAACTATAACAAACTTTGATAAGTAGAGTTTTATAGGAAGAATAGAATTTTAATAGTTCCATGGTAATCAGCACTGTGTCACACAACCGTGTGATAATTCGGGTCACAGTCCCATATGCATTGATTAGAGGCAATGTTGTCATCGCCCTCACAACCCTCTCACTGGGGTGTATACAGTACAATAATATCATAATTATGTTTCAGTCGAAAACTTAAACTCAACTCCTTCACCCTCAGAATTCATCATCATATCACTTATTATTAAGAAGATGTATTTGGCTTTTTGGCTTTGTTTTTTGACTTACTTTTGCTGTTACAATGCAATACAATGCAATGCAATGCAATACAATACAATACAATACAATACAATACAATACAATACAATACAATACAATACAATACAATACAATACAATACAATACAATACAATGCAATACAACATAATACAATACAATATAATACAATACAATACAATACAATACAATACAATACAATACAATACAATACAATGCAATGCAATGCAATGCAATGGAATACAATACTATTCAATACAATACAATACAATACAATACAATTCAATACAATTCAATACAATACAATACAATACAATACAATACAATACAATACAATACAGTACAATTAATGTTTTATTTACGTTCTTCCCATGTGGCTCACACAGTTTACAAAATTAGAGAAATTGAACGTTCATAAACACATTTAAGAGCAATAGATTTGTAAGCCGGTCAAGGGAGGAGGGGGCTATCATCACGTTATCCTATGTCTGTATGTGCGCAATAATGCTCAATAATGTGAAAACATGTGGAATTTTAGAATCTCGTGGTTCTCTTATATTTCATTTCAGGTCTTGGTGAAACCATTCAAACATTGTCTCGTACGATGGTATAGTCTGATGAATCAAAGTCACCTGAAAGAAGTTGACCAGAAAATGCACCGTCTATATGGTTCAGTAGAATATATTATGAAGATCGAGTTTAATTGCAAAATGGGTAACGTGCCAGTTTGAGATATTTTAAAGTAAGTCCATCATCAGATAGAACAAAATAACACCTTTCAGTTGTTACCTTACGTGTTACACAACAAGGATTATTCTTGAAGTAATGATTAAGAATGTCGCATATTTTCTTATGATTTTCATTGCATTTTAGCAGCTTTAATCGCAAATATCTTAACTTAACAAGGATGGAGTTAATCGATTTTTACGATCAAATTCTTCATATCGATGTAAAAAAATGACCTCAGCAAATTGCTCAACAATGCACGGAGGATTTTTACGAGGATTCTTCAAAATGCTTACAGCAGAATGTCGCATAGTCTAGTGAGAACATTTCACAAGTGCTGCTGAACACTTATTATAATGGCTGGTCTTGACTTTAAGCGGTAATTGATCCGAACTGATCCTAATTGGTTTAGATGTTGACCACATGACATTCATTGTTTTCGTTATAATGCACTGTGGTGTTTTATAGCTCTGAGTTTCTGTGTTCTATATTGTGAATAAACTACGGTTACAATATGAAATTGTACATACTCTTTATGCTCTAAATCTACACTGATACTTCCATATAGTCTCTGACTTTATGTCAAATCGTTGTCTAAATTTAGTGTCCAACCACGTTTATGTCAACTGTTCACTTGTTGTAGTTACCAAGTACTTCTTTTTGAATCACTCTATTCAAAATACTTATGCACAAATTATGCACAAATACTGATGTGTTTTTTTTTTTTGACATTTCAAAAGTAGTATCGACCACACATGCATTTATCTTTATTTAACTTTATTTTTATCAAATTAGATTTCGTTTGATTTTATTCATGGTTTGAAGCTAACATTTTACTCGAATCCCCTGCCCCTGGCTTTTAAATACGAACACCCTTTCTCCCGACATATAGGGTGAGTAATCCCCGTGAAAAACCTACAACGATCATCTAACAATGTTCACTTGCAGTTTTCCCTTGCGCTCTTGCTGCCGCGTAACGTCCGAGGGAAAAAAAAAACCCCGCTGCATGGAGATAATAATCGTGCCGGAGTGACTATGATAATTGTCCGAATGGTTGTCTTCCAAGTCCAAATTGTCCTCGCAAAATGATTGGTGGGACAAGTATTGCGTCATGGATTTCCAGTGAACATTGGCGAGCAAACAATACCATTTTTTTTTTGTTACTGGTTTAGACGTATTAATCATATATACTACAACATGAAAAATGACAAATTGATTAGCCTGATAATCATACAGAACTGCTCTAGGCAATATCAATTTGGATCCACGTAATAAACCTCGGAACTTCCTCATAATCTACAGGGTGCGAATGATTTATAGGTTTTATTTTTCTTATGTATGTAATGATATTAACACTGAAAGCAAATTCTTAAAACCTGAGCTACTACGATTCAAGCTGAATTAATAACATGTTTTCGCGGTGATATTTTGGTCCTCATTAATGTTCACGATATCGTACAACCATTGAAATTCCATTATCGATTCAAATACGTTTGATATTACTTTCTTTCAAACATCTTGCCATGTATTCTTAAATTTTCATCGCAGATAAAGTGTTCTACTAATCAAGGAAGTCTTGCATTTGATCTTCTAACGTTAAATATGGACGTTATTCTACGTTTGATGATATCATATCAACCAGATCGAGTATATGACCGCGTGAATGTGTACTCTGCCCGGTCGAATCGCGAGGACAGGTTAGCGGAGCCCTGTCTCCGCCATTACAACCATTCCACGCCTCTTACATCAAGCGGCTCTTTGGCTTGTGCGTTAGTCGCACCATCGTCACGAGCTGATGATGGCAAAACCTGTATGCGTTCTGATCCCTGAAAAGGCAATTTGTCCAGGCCTACGCCAGGAATACCAAAAGAAACGCTTTTAATTACGCCGAACTAATTATGACGGAAGGCTGGAGTTAAAACTAAGGAGGAAATAAAGACATCGCTCTGAAGTAAGCGACGTATCAGTTCATCGCACTGTCTGGCAGAGTCTGCTTAAATATGCGATGTCTTCATGCGGTGATTAATGATAGACGGTATCTTCAGTCCCATAGTAATCATTTTTCGGTATCTTCGGTGTCTGCTGCTATAGCCAGATGCAGCCCACTGCCGCGAGCAGTGCAGCGGGTAAAAGTACAAATCCAGGTTCTTCTCGCTGTCTTCACCACACTCGAAAGGCTTTTTTCTCTCCCAAGTATAGCAGGAGGAAGCCTCACCAACCTCCGACTCTGTAAATCAAATGGAAAATAAATCATCGAAACTCAAGAGCCGATACCAGCGAGTGAATTTATCATCAGCATTTTTCCAATCGCTGCCAAGTTGTATGAATTTTACTTCGAAATCATTAGCGCCGTTATTTTTTTTTTTTCTTTTAAGTAGTAGTAGTAGTAGTAGAATGACACTATATTGGGCTTTCCTTTTCTGGCATCAGCGGGGAATTTCGACGTTTACCGATTTGCCAGACTCACGGGAAAATAAGATACCAGCCGCCGGTCCCGAGAATGATCGCTCGTATGAATGATGTTGGTAGAGATCTGTTTACTCATCGTAGCAGAGACTTTCGGGAGCGAAGTTTCTCAGATGAGAGATGGTATAAAAGTTCTATAATGCATGGACCATGAGACCCCAGACGACCCAATCAAAAGAAATCGGAAGGATGTCTTCGATAGAGCTGCTTAATAATGACTGGCAGATGTTGTTAAAGCGTCATAAGGAGTCAGAATGCCTTATAACGCCAAGGTTCACATGTCCTTATATAGTATGACATTTCTGCAATTGACGCATGCCTTTGAATGGGAGAATGAATAGAACGAACAGTGAGACAGAAAGACAGACGAATATTGACAAGCAGAATGATGAAGAATGGTTTTTTACCAAGTTGACGACAATATTGAAATATTGTCCTCGTGTCCTTTCAAATTCTTAGTTGTTGTTTTTTTGTTGTTGTGCAGTTTCAAAAAGAATGTATTCATACCAGTAAACTGTCTTTGTTTTCAAACTTAGCGTGACATTTTGATGCAAAGTGACCGATTTCGTAAATGTGGAAATTTCACATTTTTCAGGATAAAAATGAAGCATACATTTTACCATGGGTGTCATCATTCTAACAGATTTGGTCACAATGCATGCTCTCAGGCGATTAATCAATGTCTTAGGTCGAATCACATGAGAAAAAAAAAGCGTCGCACGCCTGAATAGACTTATTACGTCATTATTAGAATTCAGCGCCTTAACGCGCACGAACGAAGTGATGACGAATCTAAAGACAATTATGAGAATCTTAAGATAAAGGGACTTGATACTATTAAGACAAAGCAGGTAGAACGATTGAAACATAGTATTAGCAAATTCGCATATTAGCGCCCGCATATTACAGTATGAGCGCGCGTGCTGTACAACTTGGTCATCACCAACCTTCCTCACTTCGTTCTTTCCAGCTAGTCTAGACCAACGTCCTTGAATCTGTGTTTTAGTAATTAATCAGCGTGGAGAATAGGCATGATCATGAACTGAGCCCATCCCGGATGACGTCACAGTGCGGTCGGAAAATGAAAATAATTATCAAAACCTCCCGCGGTCAAGTTTACGACGAGAGAGGGCAGTATTCCTCCTTCATGAACGCGGCATGGCGGTGAGGGTTCCAAATGTATTATGATAGATAATGCACAGATTGAAGTGTATGATAGGAACAACAACTAAAGAATACGGCTGACCCTTAAGCTATGGGGAAGCGAGATTGGCTTTCGTAAATATTTCGCAAATCGTCGCAAAAGAATTAATCGTTTGGGACGAGAAAGCCCAATCAAAAAAATGATGTCGGCAATTTGTTCAGTCAGTGGTGCTGGTCAATGCGACCAAGAATTTTTCAAAAATCATCCCTACTGCAACAATTCAGTTTCACATACTTGCGAAGGAAGTATATCTCTTCGCTTATTGTAACATTAGAAGAGCTGATTAATAATGATTGCGTTCCCTCATTGGAGATTTTTAGTTTATCAAATGGTAAGCATTTATCTGTTATTTGCTCTTTTTCGTCTTTAATCATTCGCTCATTAAGATTTCTCCAAAGCATTTCATTGTCATGTTTCATCCTGACTTCAATCAACTCTATCATATGTCGGTGATTTTGTTGCGGGGGGGGGGGGGGGATTTAGATTCATAATGTTAATCATCCGCAGCCGTAGTGGATGATATACAAAAATATTTATGTTTGAAAATATCGGCTGCCGCGAAACTCTCATTTACGCAATTATTAAGGGTGATAAAATACTGTATGAGAGTTGTAATGTTAATATTTGTAAACGTATGTATGTAATGATTTGTGAACAGATAATATGTATGTGAATTTATAGATTTATTCATCTACATAATAACATTAGGAAGAGGAGCATGCATGGAATGAGTTATTCCTGTTCACATTCGTAGAATTACAGTGGTCCCTTTTTTGTGGTACAGTTTTGAGTTTTTCATGAGAAACTTTTGACATTGGTACAGCAAATAAGAATACACAAATTTAGGGTCTACATACAACCACGTGTTTGGATTGCACATTACAAAATGAAGATCGTACTGAACACAAAATGTGACTGGTGATAATATTGTACGAAGGCGTCTCAAAGAAGCAACACAAATGTGAAGGGTCTCGATGAAAGCTTAGCGTGTAAAACTTACAGGTCCCAAAATTAAAGGGTATGGGAAATTACAGAGACCGGATATGAACATTTGGGCTTAAGCTTTTGAAACTCATCATTCCTTTCAATAAGATTGTCCAAAGATATTACAATTTCGACCGTGTAAATTCTATGCACGTCTCTGTGCTGTCTTTTTAACTTCCACCTCCGGAACGCTTTATCAACCATTTTACGAGTCGTACATTAATCGTAGTAGTCCCGACATAAATGGTATATGCTAGGACGATGTAAATAGCTGCGTGCGTTAATTGAGCATAATGACCAGGCAAGATCAATGACATGCCAGCGAGAGTTTATCGAGTTCATTATTGCTAATAAATATTTATCGCCGCTTAATGTGACTATAATGCCCTGTTGTACGGGAAGGGGAAACGCGTGGCGTCGATGATTGAATTATTCGCCAGTAGTCGAGGCATGCGAGGGAAGGTAGCTCTATAAGGATTTCGAACATTCCCCCATCCCTTTTTGCCAAGTATTGAAGTGAAATCATGATTAATCCATCGTTTGTAGATTCAGCGGGCGGTATACCCAGATCCGCGCCCAGGCGCACCGCGGCCAAACACCGCCGCATCGCACGATCGCTTGAGCGGTCGCGGGCGTGCTCTTCGCGCCCGCACTGGTAGCCCGAATCGACCGACCCGGCGCGCTGCTGCTGGATGCTGTTGCTGCTCCTTGCTCTGCGGCGAAGCTGCGAGGATAGCGCAAAACAATGTAATTATCCCGCAGTCAGGCGGAACACGGTTTCTAATATACGAGGCCTGTCCCCACAGACCTCCACGCTCTCATTGAAAAGTGGATCGTTTACGAGCTCTAGAGGCCACTCGGAATCCGTGATCGGACTGACATTACTTGCGATCGCCTGCCTAATGCCACCTAGAACCTCCCGCTTCTTCCTAACAAGAAACAAAACAGAAAAAAAAAGATAGACGCAGAAGAAAAACCATAGAATACAGGGACAGAAATCTTCACGACTGTCGGCTTGACAAGACTAAAGGCCTATCCCTTCGCCAAATGTATTTCTCATTATCCACCTCGCTCATCAATAGATAATCTATGAATGGCAGGGGGACCTGTATCGAGCATAAATTGATCAAATCAAAGACTGTGGAAGCTGAATAGCAATTGACTAGAGCCAGAACTATAGGACATGTTGTATACAAAGTCAGTTAGCCTTCCGTTGGCTTTTGCAAATACTCTGTATGCGTTGCGATGTGCCTTGGTCCGAAATACACTGTATTGCCAAAATATGACGAAGCTTATACTACAAAATAACGATGTCATAAGCAAAGTTAATGAAATCTCCAGTATGAAGTCATATTCAACATTTATCAGTGTTATCAACTAATTCTTATTTACAATACGATATAAAAAATAGTGGAAAGAGGGTAGATGTATGTAGTAAAAGGATGATACTTCCGTATAATTTTCCTATGAAGTCGGCGTCATTATACATTATCACCTAACAACACAGGGTGCGTTAACTCCTACCGCTATGTCGCAAGTTTTGCAGTGTATACGCTAGCTATCGCAGACCTTGAACTTTGAAAAAAAAAAAATCCACATCCTCCGTCTACCCCATCAACGTTTATTAGAATTCTACCTTTGCATATCTGTTTAATTAATCCCTCTGTATAGTTTCCCCCGGAAAACCAAGCTCCAACCCGATAAAATTAGACACCCATCTCTCCCTCGGGGGGGGGGGGGGGGGGGGGGGGGGAGCGGCGCTGTCATCGAAAAAGGGACTGGCCCAAATTTATTGGCCGTCGATTAATGAGGTCACCGTTTTGTTCTTTCTCTATCTCCAAGGCCCCCTGTGTGAAACTTTCAAATTGCCAACCCTCCATATTACTGTAAATACAACCGAGAGATGAGGGGGACAGTTCGACCATAGAATCAGGGAATAACTTATTGGACTGGAATGGCGAGAAAGCTAATAACCCTGAGCGCATCGGAAGGTGGCCTCCCTGAAAAATTCAAACCGACAAGGGCGGGGTGGAATATTTGGCCCTGATGTGTCAAGCAGAAGCGAGTGAATTGTTTTTCATCCTACATGATACCCACCCCCCTTTTTTTTACCGCTTTGTCCCTCTTGTATTGTCTTGGTGACGAGTTACAGAACGGACATGAGCAGTTTTTGTTGTAGTAAGGACGTGCTAGCCTGAAAAAAAGAAAAGAAATGGTGTCGGACGATTCCGTTGCATTTTGAAATGTCTGGAGACGAATTAGAACTAGGACGATCCAGCTTAAATCTTTCCATATACTTCATTGAGCGTGTGAAAACGGGCGATATAAAGCGCGCGACGCATACATAACCCGCCGTTCGGTTTCCCATTTCGCGCATTTGGCGGGAAACAGGGCGGCACGAGGTGATATGGCTGGAATTCATCAAGCCATATCTCTCCGGCTATTCATTATACTCTTTCTCTTCTTTTTATCTGTTTTCCATGAGCTGTTATATGATATTTACCACATCTTCGTCGGTATACATCATCGGCCATTATATACAATAAAATAAAAAGATGACTTGGCTGGATGATAAAGGAAAATGTATAATGATCAATGATTAACATTAATAATCATTAAAAGAATATGAATATGTCTATTAAGTTGAAGCATCTATAATTTGCATCATGCTGAAATTGAATTCTTTATCGGGTTTTTACCCCAAGTCCCATTTTAGATGGCTTTTATCGGTCTTGCTTATATACAAAGTAGAAAGCGCAGTTTACTGGTGATTTGACGCATATCAGCACTATGTAAGGCATGCATAAATTCTACGTAAAATCCTGATATTGATTAGGATACAATATGCCTACTTTACAGAAAAGTTAGTGTAGTTAGCAAAAAAAAAAAAAAATGGAACTTCAACTCTCATATAATATATAATAGTGGACTGCTTTGCATAACCTTTTTTTTTCTTCACGTTTACCTTACCAACTGTGAGCGACTTCCTTTAGAATACCAGCGAATCTGCTATGTAGATGCAAATCAGTGAAGATTTTATCTAGAACACATCGTTGTTGAACACATACCTGTTTTTTTTCTTTCAGTAACTTGATATCTTTAGAAGATAGCAATACTTGCATTGTAAATGTTATGATGCGTACATTCTCCTCGAAGTAAAACTCGATCAATACCATGGAATGATTGGAGAATCAAGCCTTTTTATTAAAGAAAAAACCCACTTAAGTTCTCTTCACCTTTACACATTTTTATGTTCTTTTTTATTTCTTTTTATTGTCCACTTGTAGCAATATCATAATTAGATAGACTGTCGTACGATGAAAGCTGCAATAAAAGCATAAAATTCTTTTTTTTTCTCAATTCAAGCCTTCTCGCGTACAACAAAATTAGGCTTAGATCAGAACTGTAGAAGCATGTAAAAGAAAAAAAAAACCAAGACGATATCTTGTAACACACATGTAGAAGTTGCTACTAATTTGACAACTGTATTTACGCTACACATAAGTATACGCACATGCTATTACATGCAGGATCCACTGCACTAGCAATTAAGAGGCCCCATAATTACATCAACTACTTGTACACCTTATAACCACAGCACCATATACCATGATTGTGTACGAGTACTTAGTATACAGCAGCTGCGACGGTTACGGATGGAGCAAGAAGAATTAAGTTGCAAACATGCATCATACGCTGCGTCAAATTTCCTGAACCAATGTCACGTGTCAGTGAATATACGATCATCCTGTGTCATGCGAAAGTAATCCAGGTAGGCCTATATACGGTATAAACCTTCGCCACTTGTCTGCCGATCTCTCTCATCAAATTTATCTCGGTCAACAATATGCCTGTGACGTCATCACTAGTTTGTTTTCTTTTAGTAATTAAAAAAAAATTCTTTATTGCATGTCATTATGCAGATTTGTGGGACGTGGATATGCATGTGGAAAATAGCTGTTTTCTTTTCTATGTTTATACCACCCAAAAAGAAATGCACGTTGACAATGAATGTAGATATTAGATGCAATGTACATCATTTTATTTAAAATACACACAAATGATGCAAATATATTCGGATACGAATATATGCATGGCTCTTAGTCTCTATCATGTCAATGACAATAAATGTAGAGTGGTCTGTATATAGCGGTTTGAAAGCTTCATTCAGATACAGGAACAGGATTTCAGGTAATATTTCAAGTGATATTCCAGGATTCCGATGACGTAATAAAAGGATCGTAGACGCCTTATTATGCTGACAAGGCTATTATAAAGAGTATGTCAATGAAAGTTTTATGCAATTGCTTCATAAGTAAGACAGTAAATAGTAGTCAGCAAAGGTCTTATTGCTAAGAAATGAAACATGAGAGAAGAAACACAAACAAGCAAACAAACAACAAATGGGTCAGGAATAAACAAACAACGCCAGAGAGACAACAAGCAGATTGCACGTATGGAAGGTGGACTGAACGAAAGGGCGGCCAATGATCAAATCGTGAAGACAACGCATTCTAACATTGTGTACAGACTGGTACCACTGTAAGAATGTTCACGTCTGATGTCGACCCAATACACGGATACATTGTACCATCTTTACCCAAGCATTCAACCGCGCATCTGCACAAATACATAAAATGAGAAATGATCACCAACAGTGTTTGCCCTTTCCCTTTCAGCACATACTTTTGCACGTTGTATGTAAAATTTGATGTCCGTGCATTTTTTTACTCTTTGCGCGTGTATACATATATAAAAGATATAAATTTCGCCACCATCCAAAGCCATGTTTTATGACCTTTACTGTCTCTTTCTTAAGATTTATACAGCGTGCAGTTTTATTACTTTTGTACAAAATGTTGTGTTGTAAGCGGCAATGTTCATTGTGCAAATGACTTTTTCTATGTCATTTTGTACATTTTTGCTTAGTTTGTATATTTGTATCTTATTTGTTGATTATGCGCGCAGGATAATAACCATAAGGAATTAAAACCAAAACCAAGAAACCCAAATCAAGTGATTGATACCAAAAGAATTTCTGATGTGATATGGAAAGGGATGATGGTCTGAAAATGTATACTAAGTACTCAATGGTCACGCGTGAAGTATTGAGTGCATGAAAGATGTGAGAGTGAGTATTTGCATAAACTGCATCCAGTATAATATTATGTTATAAAAACGTGATATGTGTATAATCCATAAACATATATAATGTAATATATAGTCATAGGGCCTATATACATACATATATGAACATACTTATGATGCATACAGATATGTATACCTATACTAATAGTCATAAACTTATTATATGTATATATATATATAATATATATATTATATATATATTACATATATATATTATATATATATTACATATATATATATCATATATATATTTATATATATATATTATATATATATATTATATATATATTATATATCATGTTTCCTATGATACAAATCATGGCATGTCTTCTTATTTTCATTGATACGCTTATTTCACATTTTGTGCTCATGTGTGGGTTTGTATGACTGTGTGAATGCGTGCGTTTCGTGGTGAGTTGGTTATGTTTTGACGAGTCCCAAGAAAGAGAGACAGACAGACAGACATCCAGAGAGAGAGAGAGAGAGAGAGAGAGAGAGAGAGAGAGAGAGGAAGGAAGATGGGGAAGGGGAAGGGGGATCTTCGCGCTGTTATTTCGCTACTTAGCGCATCGTCAACTTCTAATTTAGTCCGCGTGGTTGATGTTTCTCGAGAGGCCCGGCCGTAACCCAGGCCCGATGGAGCGCATCATGAGACTCTCTCACTCGCCATCAACATCCCAGGACTCGGTCCATCAACCGCCTAGCCTCTCACCAAGCCGCTCAAGCTTGAGAATTAGCCGCGTCTTCTGAGTATGGAAGATTCGGGTCTATATACTGCATGGCAACTAAACCCCGACTCGCGCTCCTTCCCTGAAAATGCGAATGTGAATCCTCAGGTGACGGTTTAAATCTAAAAATAAAAATGAGTCTAAACACACACACAAACACACAGACACACACACACACACACACACACACACAACAACAACAACAACAACAACAACAACAACGAGAATTAAGAAGAAAAAAAGAAGGAAGGTGAATCGGGGATGAATGATTAGAAGTAGTGAAGGGGACGGAAAACGAAGGTAGCATTCGGATCATTTTAGATAGACGTATAAAGATGAGAAGCCATAGGGCTCCACCTGTCTTCGTATTGTGCGTTCAAAATTAATCATATCCTCACTTCAGTCCTTTAGATAGAAAACATGAGGAGGAGGTGGAGGCAGAGGAGGAGGAGGAGGAGGAGGAGGAGATGGATGCGGAAAGTGAACAGAGGTTTGAGAGAAAAGGGATTCAACAGAAGCATGATTAGACAAGAAGAAGAAGAGATGAAAAAATAAGCAAGTACGTCTCTGTGTCTGCTCGAATACTTTGCGAGGACATTTTGCTTTGCAAGCTAGTGCAGCTATTTATCTTCTAGTAACAGTTAGAGTCAAACGCAACCAACAGGAATCAGGAAAGAGTTTGAACCGGAGATTTAAAACGAAGGAAATAAAACTCTATGTGACCACTTTAAGCACCCCTACCAACTCTTCTCGCCCCTCCCACATTCTGGCCGTGATGCGGAGGAAGCACACCTAAACTCTCTTCTTTTACTTCCCGTGTAACCAGTTATTAGTCCTGACTGAAGAAGGTATAGTGAAAGTGTCTAACTCCCCAGATGCTGTCTGTGTCTGGTCTCTTGCTTACGTCACAGTGCTCGGCGGGACGTTGCACTGTTGTTTGTAATCATCTTGCAAGATTAACGAAGCATCGTAATATTTCGATGGATCCACTTGTTTAGCAACAGTACGATTTGATCTTCCCTATATGATAATGTCTTGTGCATTATGGCCACGAGAAATGAAATCACCACTAAACAACATTTGGACTACAGTGTACTTCTTCTTTTTTTAATTTTTCTTTCTTTGATACTTCATGATTGTTCAGCTTGTCCGCGAAGAAACCACACGCCCAATTCCTGACTGGAATGGAAAAGGTGTTACAACAGCCAAACACACAACAGCCAACACTCACTCATTCGCAAAGACACGCATTTATTATAGACAAAAGCGAAGACACAGACAGCCATTCACACATATACACAGCAATGATATATCATGCTTTTGTTTATTGTCTGTGCGTGTGGGGGTGTGAGTGAATTTTTGTGTGTTCTGTTCATAATTTTGTATCATCACACATAGATACAAGTACATTATCACACTGTCTCGACATGGCAGCCGAAATAAGACAACCACTTCAGAGGCATGCTCGTGGCTATGTCCATGTCTATATACATACAAATATATATATATATATATCTATATATATATATATATATATATATATATATATGTATATATATATATATATATATATATATATATATATATATATATGTGTGTGTGTGTGTTTATATTTTATGTTTATCATGATGAATACATACACACACACACACAATTTCTTACTATATCTACATAGATTATAATACATATGGTTTCCCTTATTTGTCGCTGTTTTGCTCTGTCTGTCCGTTTCTCTGTCTCTGTCTCTATTTTCCTTTTCAAGACAGCGACCACAATCTGATCTGGAAATATCCCGAGATGTGAGAGCGGCGAGTGCGTAGCGCAGATGATACACCACCACCACCACCTGCTACTGGGCTTTTTCTCTATACTACCGACCCCTCCTAGACAGGAAATGGAAGGATGCTGTGTCGTGTTGTATCAAAGAAAGACACAACTCTCATGTCATGTCTTATCGGACATTGCTCTCGTCTGCAATAATTGTAATATAGTTACATGAAGGCTATCATTTCAATGAGCATGCAACCAACAATTATCTTGTAGATGCTGCACTGTCCTTTAAAATCAACGATCATCTTTTTGGTTGGACTGTGCAAGGCTGTCTTATGAATGTTGTTGGATGTTATAGTATCGGTTTCGATGGGCATCGTAGTATCGGTTTCTGGTTTTAAGGAGGAGATTTAGTAATTTTCGAGTTTCTTGCTGACCGCACTTTGCGCGCCAACCATCAGATGACCTGCTCAGTGCAGACGACTATCCCAGCTCCTTTAGGTCTCAAGTGTCGCATCCTGTAATCCACCAACCTCGCCACGACGTCACCCTTCGCCAAGCACGCCAAGTATGTGTCACCGCTTCATCGTGGTATTTTGACGCTCCGCTTGGCGCGCTATTATTTTCGTGTCCGCGCCTCTTCAATTTATCATCTCGATGGGCATAAAAATTGAGTTCTGCCTTTCCCGAGCCTCATTTTAATTACTCTCTGCCGCAACATTCCCTAACATAACCAAGAAAAGCTCCGTCCGAAACTCAACAAACATCCCCATCTAGTTTTATTGCCACTACGCGTGTTGGCAGCGTTAATCACTCTCGAAGAACAAGAGCGCGCACACTTTTCTTCTTCCTTTTTGAGGGCATTCAAAACAACAAAAAAAGAAAACTATTAATTACTAACATTTCACAGATGGTTTGATTTGAAGAAATTGTTTTGTTTATTGCGTTTTATCTCGTCTTGTCTCCGTGTGCGCTGGCGGTGCTCCTGATGTATTCCTCACCGTCACTCCCCCCCCCCCCCATCAAGTCAATGAGCCGTCTTATTCCAATAATTGCATTTTTGCTCTTTACGAGTGTGAAAATGAATTTGCTATTCTCTTTGCTTCTATTTCTAATGAAAAAAACAACTAAAACAACAAATAAAAGCCACCGGACACCCAAGACTGGAAAGTTGATCGGATAAAAGGTTATTATTGCCCCACGAATGAGAAGTTTGGGAATCAAAAGTTATGTTAAAGATATTTTTGACTCCATCTCAGTCAAAACAGCATTCCATCTTTCTCTGACAACAAAAATTCCTCAGCTTCTGTAAGGGTTCAATCTTGTTCGTATAGGTGTCTGCCTGTGTGTATGTGTGTGCGTGTGTGTGTGTGTGGGGGGGGGTATGTACTACAAAGATTTTATACATTGGAGTATACACAAACGGATCATGTTATACATTAAATCTGTGCATATATGCGCAAAACGTATACACATGTTTGATTGGATGGACGATAGAAATGACTCGTTATAACCACACGAGATGATAACTTCTGTTTCTCCGTGGTAATCAAAGTAATAACGGTGAGGATATTATCCTTCAATCCTATACGTCACACACGGTGTCTTTTAACTATCGAATGCGCAGTCCTACAGGGTCCCTTAAAGGCGTGCAAATTTTGCCAAATGGTATTAAAGGGCGCATTTTCTATTCAACTTTTCGTCTATGCAGAAAATGGAAAACCTGTCACGTGCAGAGGCACAGCTGCTATAGATTTGTGTAATCCTTTTTTGATGATATTTTGTACAAGATACTAGTATTCATCACATTGTGTATTATTCGCATTACTATTGACTACATGTAACCAAATAAAATCAGCAACCAATGCTACTTGCACGGAGAAAATCGATGTAATTACATTAATGACAAAAAAACTTTGCTATTGTTCCCTAAAGCTTCTCAGAAAAAAAAAAACCCAGCCGACTTGCTTGGCTTTTATTTTTGGTTTTGTTTAATTTCAAAGGAAATGATTGTGCTGCCAAATCACTATCCCGTGTCCCCCATTTCTCCAGCCATGAATTTTAGAAGTCTCTCCCGAGCTTCGGTTATTGCGAAACGAAAGAACCCTTTCCATTCATGGCATCCATTTGAAAAATAATGGGTGTTTTTCCTCTTAGACTCATATCCAAATGCTTTCCCTGAATTATAAACGGAGAACTCGTTACGGACGCTCAATAAATTATGGGAATCGATTACACTATCGGCCACCGGGGAATCGTTTGAGCGAGCGACGATAGTCAATCAAAGATATATCGTCGCCTCTCGTTTGATTTTCTTTGTCTAAATGAGACGGCGATAGACCCACGGCTAATCTGCCACAGCGTGTCATTAGGAGTCCCCTGATCAAGCGAGAAAACAATATAGTTCGTCTGCTTTTTCTCTTTCTTTCTTTTTATTCACACTGATGGAACAAATGACCATTTCAAACGTGCGAAGAATACTTAAGGCTTTTATTTCCCCTTTTTTATGATTGTAAGTGCGTGTGTTTGTGGAGAGATGTTTGCAAAACAGACGTTGTACGTGAAGAAATACTGGTAGATAGGCATGACATAAAATAAGTAAAAAAAAGTGGCCTCGGAATGTGTGTAGCGGGATTTACTTCGAAATTCCCTTGGAATGGGACGTATTAATATAATCTGGGTTATTGCGCATTTTGAATGCACTGCCAGTTGGGAGTTTAATGGCATACGAAGGGCTGTTAAACGTGTATAGGAGACGCGATACGAATTTCAAGAGAAGGGCATACTTATTTTCTTTTCGCGGTGGGTATAGAACGATCTCTTAGAAGGAAAAAAAAAAGGTCTGCAAATTATAAGATTTTTTTATTTTTGCCTCGTGTTCGGGCACATGCAAGTGAGGGCGGTTATGCATTTTTAAGGCTTGTCTTTCCATCTATACACAACTGCACAAGCTATTCCTTTGTGTTGAACGTGTGTATGTGTGTGTGTATGTGTGTAATTTGTGTGTCTGTCTGTCCGTCTGTCTGTCTGTCGGGGCTAATGGGGCGATTGTTGGCACATAACGTCATACAGTTCTGTTAGTTCTTCTGATTCCGCGAAGAACTTAACTTTGAGAATCATGTTTTCCCTTTCTTAGCCAAATACATGTTTTTTTACTGCCTAACAGAATAACTGAATGGGAAGCAAAAATGTCAGAGCAAATGCTTACTAAACTCTACATGCACATTACACAAACTTTTTTTAAATCTATAAAGCACATTATCATTGCTATTATAATATATATATACACGTATATATATATATATATAATGTTGACACATATTTATGTACCTATATTTTATGTGAAAAAATGTATTTACAAGTTCTGTTGGAGATGGAAAAAATAAATGAATGAATGGTGTCTAAACCGCTCTGAATAAAAGTGGGAAGGTGTAAAGATGACAAAATTTAGGTATACCATCTATCAGAAATAGATCGAATTAGGCCCATCACAGTCACACTCATCATATTTATCAATATCGTATTTCGGTACCCGAATATACATTTTTTTTTGTTTTGCGCTTATAGAAATCGACACCACTTTTTTTTTTTCTCGTGATACGATAAAGGTAACTACAAAGTGGCTCATCCATATTTGTGACATTTTCATCGAGTGGAATAAGATATCAATAACTTTTGAAGCAGCATAAATAACATGACCAATAACCAAAACGATCATGATACACGTATATATATATATATATATATATATATATATATATATATATGTGTGTGTGTGTGTGTGTGTGCGTGTGTGTGTGTGTGTGTGTGTATGTATATATAAACATGTTGAGATTTTAGGTATTGTATCCACAAAAACAAAGTGGTAATGCATTTTAAATTATACGTTTAATTGACTCAAATTTTCGGCGTCCCCGCACTGCAAAAAGTCCGGTGTTAAATAGTGAACACCGAGCTGGTGTTAAATTTTCGGTGCTCATTTATGGTGTTAAATTAACACCTACGGGTGTCATTTCCGAATGTTAAACTGTTTTTGAAGAGTTTCTTAGTAACTGCACTTCTTGTTGATTTTTAATTTAAACAACACGATCAAGAATTTTACATTAAAATACTAGATTTTTGAAAAAATGTGAAAATAAATTTACACCAAAGTAACACCAGCTGGCGTGGTCTCTTATTGAAGCTGGACGGGTGTTAAACCATTGATATTAACACCAACAAATATCAAATCAACACCATGTGGTGTCATTTTTGAATTAGCACCAGTACAGTGTCAAAATAACACCAGGTACAGTGTCAAATTAACACCACTTTTCAACACCATCACAGTGCATTTTTAACACCTGTGGGTGTGGTCCTTTATTGAAGTTTGATCGGTGTTAGATTTAACACCCGTGGTGTTAAATCTAACACCGATGTTTTTACAGTGCGCCTTCTCCAGAAGTCTTGACATATATACTTATTTACATGTATACAAGTATACATGAATATGTTATATATTCATATCATGATTATTATATAACATACTTTCAAGATGTATACATTCATAGGTACTAAAACTCAATAAAGTTTTTAAAAATCTTTTATTTCCTTTCTTTCTATCCTTTTTGCCCAGCTGAGCAATGAACTACTTTTGAGACTCAAAAGCTGAGTCGAAATCATCATAACTGTCATTTATTGTGTCCACGTCGGAATGTTAATCAAGAAAAAGAAAGAAGCGTATAGATTGAGCTGGTCGAAAGACGGCAGGTTTTTCAGCCAAAATGAAATTTTCGTCGCCATCTCAAAGGCGACGCCAGTAGATTGCAGGAAGAAATATTATATCCCATATACACGATAAAGCAATAACCATGCGATACCGACAACAGCAGCTTTCCCCATTGTATACAGCGATGCATATCAAAAGACTATCGGCGGGAAGCAAAGAGTACGAAAGATAACTGGGGAAAAGTATGTTTTATGACGTCATTTGTGCGGCGAAAGAAGAATCAAATATATATGTACATATATATTCGAGATATATATTATATATCTATTTCTCCATTGAAATGTGTATATACCAATATATGTATTTTCTTTGCAAGAAAGAAGAGCGTAATTTTAGCTTGTGAGAAATACAGTATAGACGCAGATGCGAGTAAGGTTTTAATTTTAAAATACAAATTCATCTGCATTTCTTAAATAAAGAGAGAAACACACAAAAAAGAGAGAAGAAGGAAAATGAATAACGCTTCACTGCACCCGTCAGAGTGTCAATGACTTTGAAGTTTCCTAACTTTGACTTGCTTGAAGGAGATATTTCAACTTCTTCAAACAATATCAAAAGTATTACTGTTTTTATTCATCTTCATATACGACTCTTCTTTGAAGGAGCTTATAATATGCTGATATATCACAGTGTTTGATGAAAGAGCTGATGAATTCGTATACATTTGAAACGAAATGAAATAACATGATATATCCACAAAAATATGATCCACGAAATGAAAACATAAAATATTTCATGAAATTTAAGATATCCATGAAATGAAATAGATTGATTTCCCAGGGTGGAAGATATTGGCAAGAGTCGACAAAGTAACACCATGCTGGTATAGCTGTAGTCTCTCTTCTGGAATTACTGTAAACGCCATATTTGAAAAATTACACATAGGGCCTATATATCTTGTAGAAACAGAATTGAAGTCTTGAAGGATCTTAAAAGAATATTTGCTATAAAGACGTTTATTTCACTGTTACTCTCCGTATCAAAATAAGATCGCAAGCTCTATCTTTATCATTATAATAATGTAAACACCCAGGTAAGGGAACAAGGAACCAGGGTGAATCTCTCAAATACTGCTTACTACCCAGAAGCACAACCAATTCATGGCAATTATCATTATGCAAGGGGTTTGGAATAAAATAATGGTCAATGCCTTACCTCTTTTTGTATTCGCTGTTTATAATGATAGGGATCTGGTATGCAATCTTGCTTTACTGGAGAGTAACTATATAAAAAGAAACTTTTATAACTATGATATCTTCACAGAACAAGTTCTTTTCAATCATGAAAATTTGCCGTATCAGCATTGTAGGATTTAAAATATTTCCGATATCTTCCAATACAGAATGACTTTGAATGTGATTGTAGGCAGAACACATTATTCAGTTATGTCTGAAAAAAAAATCATCTCATGTAATTCAACTTTGCAGCTGCGATGTATTTACAAACTATACTACTACTACTACTACTACCACTACTACTACTACTATACTACTACTACTACTACTACTACTACTACTACCACTACTACTACTACTACTACTACTACTACCACTACTACTACTACTATACTACTACTTACTACCACTACTACTACTACTACTACTACTACCACTACTACTACTACTACTACTACTACTACCACTACTACTACTACTACTACTACTACTACCACTACTACTACTACCACTACTACTACTACTACCACTACTACTACTACTACTACTACCACTACTACTAATACTACTACTACTACTACTACTACTACTACTTACTACCACTGTGCTGTTTTGATACAAAGCTACTCGTTCACCTATACCATTTGATTGATTTTGATTTTATTTGATTCTTCATCATTCTTGTCAACCTACTCCTTATCAAAACCCCAGGTTAAGAAAATAATAAGCTTGGATCATCTCGAACTATCCAAGATATTGAAGTTATTAAACAACGTACATAAAAGTATGATACTCTGGCTTCTGTAAAATGTACTAACTCTAACTTATAACAGTTTGTTTGAGGTGTAAATGAGCTTTCCACTCCTCCGATCCTTGTAGAGGTGTGTAAGATTCTGTTGTAAAAGTAAACTCGGCCAAATTTCTTCAGTGAAGATCTTGGTTTGAGAAAAACTAGTCGGTTTCATGTATCTCTTATGAGAGGGCATTCGTGACGCTCTTGTACGGAAAACGAATTGCAATCAACCTCATATTTAGTTTGGGTAGTAACATTCATTTAGAACACAAGAAATATACATTTTTTTTTTTGAATCCTACTCTTTTGGAACAAAGAACATGTCGTGCGCACGACAGTTTTTTTTTTAACGTACATTTTGATTTCGATGTATTCTATTTTTTGATGAAGTAGAAAGAATAAAGAAGAATGCACATAACGGATCAATTTTGACTAGATTTGGTTTCATTTAATTTTGTTTATTTCTGCATTCAGACAAATACAAATCGCATATAAATTTCAAAGGCGGGTAATAACAAGTGCTATGATTTGAATGATAGCACAACACTCCACAAATAGATGAATATAAGCAATATTGTACAATAAATTCTTATACAAAACAAGTGAAAAAGATACATAAGTATTATTTTTCCAGTAAATGTCAGATATGATTGAATGCATGAAGACCACAGTGGTGCGTGATTAAGTTTGACATGGATGGGGCTTTATCCCGTATCACATGCATGGGGGCACATTCCGGATGACTTTGCAGGAAAGTCTAAGGAGAACTTTGTGTTCAAATTCATGAAATTATTCATTTTTTTTTTCATTCTAACTGATAGACGAATTGGCCTACATCGACGTAATTGTCGTCGATGTAGGGCAATTTGTCGATCAGTTGCAAGGACTTTATATTACTATCTTGATGGTCATGCGGTTTGTAAACACATTTTTTAAAATCTTTCTCTTTTATTCATTCTTTTTTTTTAAACACTGTGCTCGTCTTTTGTAGCTGGTCCTACATGAATGTGTTCTCAACCTATCAATCTATACTCCTGTCATAGTCATGTTTACTTGTTGATGTCTTGCAGATTGAATGAAAATGGACAGAAAAAATTGAAAAGTGTGTGAATTGCTTATACACCTAGATACAGACTATACATTTCTTGGAAAATGAATGTATCTCCATCATCTACCACATAATTTCTAATTATAAGGATTTCATCCACTTCTTATGCAGCCAGCGTTTCGGCAACAATTATTGTGACTCACAAATATATCGCAAAGTCAACGTAATATTCATATATATCAGGAATGTGCGTAGGTGGGCGCGTGTGCAAACTGCAAAGTTAGAAGTTACACATAAACTTTTATGAATTTCCTCTATAATATCATCTTACACCAATATTAGCTTTTTTTCTTCTTTTCGTTAAACATGAATAATACCATCTTTGGGAATGGGACATGTAACAACTCACGCATAATACTGTTGTCAGCACGGCAAGAAGAAAAAAAAAATCATAATTAGAATCAAAATGTCTTGGGAACCGAAGCGACCAACGTGAACATTGTTTCGAAACACCTGCGCCGAGAGTATAGCGCCATGTCATGGGAGAAAAATACATGTATTCTTCACACAACTGGGGAAAAACAAGAAAACGACGACATCCTCTCCACGTACTGAATTAGATATAAGGTACGCCGCTTTATCTGTGTGAAAACAATCCCTGATGCGGCAATAATGTGATCTTTTAATTTCGGCAGGTACTGACAAGGGGTATTATCTAAGCCGCGATAGTCTGGAATGTTACGACACCTATAGTGTTGGTTTCTTGAAAGCATATTTTCATGGGGAAAAAGATGAGCTTTTTTGTTGTTGTTCTCAGGAGGAAAAAGAGAGAGATTGGAGAGAAATAGCGAAAGAGAATATTGAGGGAAAGATCGAGCCACGGAAGGCTGTGAAATAGCGCCAAAATTGGCAGCGAGGGAGCGAACAGGAGGCATCTCTGTCGTGTGATGAAAAGTGTGTTTTCGCTCGGCTAAACCGCGCTAGAATTTCAAAGCTGTTTTTCTCCCCCCTCTTTTCGCAGCTCCGCGGTCTGACCTCATACAGACGACCAGTCAGTTCGAACGAAGTCGCAATCCATTGATTCCGACTTCTCACTTTCTCGCTTTTCTTACCGCCTGATAAGCGCATAAATGAGTATGTATAAGCTACCCCTCCTCCTCCCGTCTATCCCAGGGGATGGTTTTGGCGGGGAGCCGCTCGAAGACGGAAGGAAGGAAGAGAGGGATACATGTAGAGAAAGAAGAAAGGCGCGGGAAAAAGAATGTGGCAGTGGAAGAATAGTGGAGAGTCCCACTGGCGTCGGTTTTACAGGGCTTCGTCGCCCACCGACAACGGAGTCCTCGCACCCGCGGCCTCCCGAAGGTATCGGCCGGTGATTTGCCAGTTACCCGATAGTATGTGTATTTGGCGGAGGTGCTATTCTAGCAGGCTTTCTAATATGTCGTTTACGGCGCAAGGTGTGAAACCCGTCACCTCGGCAGGAGCGGGAAGATGGGCTGAGCGCGGCGCGGCGAGATGAGCGGTCTCCTGCGGGCCGCCTGCCGATGTCGTCTGAGATATCGTCTACGTAAAATATGCTCGGGCTGCCGCGCGGCAGACAAGGGGGTCGATCAGTCATCGTCGCGATCGTCGTCAGCCGTCAAACTGGCCTGGGCAATTATCTTGTCTCTGCGCCAGCCAAGAAAATAATAGGAACAGCCAGGCATTGCTCGACTTGCAAGTTTAAAGCGAAATGCATCCCTCTGTTTACGCTGATGTTTTGATATATGCAATACAATCAAGGAAACCGAGAAGTGGACGTTTCAATATTAAAACTCGGACAACCGAGTTGGACGTTTTTTACACGGAATAATGATATTCTTCACAATCTCATTAGATAAAGCAGATTAAAATATCACTGCCTTGCAAGTCCGCAAATTATTCTGCATAACAATTCTCAATTGAATACCCTGTTTAAAATGAAAGTAATTTGGGGAAAACAAATATCGAATGCTTCGCATCAATTACCTTTGCGTTGCTACGAAATGATAGCGAGGACAATGGAGTAGCTGAATCGTCGAACAAAACCTGACTTTTATGACATTCTTATACAAGGCAGTTGAAGAGTCGGTTGCCTCTTCTAATTTGCTCATAGACCAACATCAATGTTTCACGAACACATGCTAAATCTAAAATTCTGTAAATTTTCCGTTTGAAATCCGATTTTGGTTAAATTTTTCTTGTTTTGTTTGTGAGGTCCTACTCTACTAAAGAGTAAACTTGCAACAGCTTTTCACTCCGCACCATGAGCTGAAACTGAAAAAGTGACGTTTACAAATCTTATAATTTCGCTGGAAAAAAAAAGACAATGAGAATGTCAAAATTCTTGCCAGTGCTCGACACATCAGGAGGTTATCCACAACCGAAGAACGATGAGTTGTGGCTTAAGACAGGCGTGTCATCAATATTTTCCGACTCCGTATCAGTCCCCCATATATTATCATGAGCTGAAGGAGATTATGGTGTTGTTGTTGTTTTTTCCCCTCTACTATGAAACAAATTCTGACGCAGGTTCCAAGTAAACGAAGAATGCTAAAAGATTTTGTTATAATCCTAGCCAGAAAATACGTCAGCGTTTGACTTGATCATAATAAAAAAGGCTAACATACTAGTAAACGAAATCGGAAGCAGATGTGTAAGTGTTGCGGACAAGCCGGACATTGTCCCCCCTTCACCCGGACGGGATTTCCGCCGACACCGAGGTTAAGTCCCGTTTAAGCACAGTCTCATCTGACTTGCTGTGTATAAGAAACTCAATGATGAGGTGGCGTAAATAAATCATCCGTGTGGGGGATTTCGTGTTCGCCATATATCACGGATTCCGGAATGATTTTCCATTCGCGTGATCAGCGAATCGAAAGCGTTTAATTTCTCCTTCCAGAGCGGTTGAACGGTCGGTTTAGCTGAGGCATCGGAAAGGGGTCTAATCAAAACCTTTCTTCCTCTTTTCCTTCTTCGTCTCAGCCTGCTGTCTGTCGCCCTATCTATATATGACCGCTGGCTCCTGTCAAAATGAAAAAGCCCACCAAAACTTCATGCCCGAACAAGACAGGGAACTGTATTCGTAGATTAGGATACGTGTGACATTTAATTACACCGCTGATTGAGTATCATTCTCTAATATTCACCTGCGGATATTTTTTCAAGATTTCGGCCTCTCAAAGGTAAAAATAATATCTGAACAGTGGTTTTCCTTGGATGCAAAAAAAAAAAAATGAAATAAAATTGCCGTTTCACGGTATGGTTTGCCATATGGTTGCACGCGGATGAGCGTAGTGATGTCAATGAAACCGCATTCCGGGAATACTTAAACAGATCATTGAATACAATGTTTCGGGGGGAAAGGTTCTACGTACAATACTTACCTGCGCACGGTTCATCTGACTCCACAATCCATTCAAAAACTCGCCGTCTCTCACCTCAGATACAACGCTTATTTCCCTCTCTTTTTACTCCTTTTATACATAAAGAAGACACAGAAAGAAGTATAAATTGCAAAATCATTGGAACTGTGGGTGAATATTTGTTTACATGTTACCTTTAAAGGTAATCAGAGATCATTAACATAAAACTTTACCGGTTTCCCCATCACATCTTCAAAATGTATCCTCACACACTTTCAAAATTGTTTCCAGCTCAGTGATAAAGAGTAATGGGATGAAGCCATGATAATTATACCAAAATCTTAAACGGGTGATGTTCTGGTCTTAAATCTAAACGTAAAACTGTTGCATGAGAATAGGTGAGCAGGGACACTTGTTTTGACCATGTGAAATTAAATGAATGTCTGCAGTGGAATGAGGCGACTTGTCGCTAAGTGATCATGTTGAATTCCTGAGTCACACATACAGGGCGTCTATAGTTTCACTAAAGCCTGACATATTACTAAGACAGTGATAGCTACAGATATCACTGTTTCGACATACCAAAGGTTTCCTTGGTCTATGGCCTGGTCTGGTCTTGATTATGTGTCTGTCTTCCTTTGATAAAACTTTTGCTATTGTGTTTGTTTGTTTGTTTGTTTGTTTGTTTTTGTTTGATCTTGCTTTATCTAGTCAAGGCAATCTGAACATAATGTATGCATTTTAATCAAGATCAATACAGGCCAGTGGTTATACACTGCGAAGTAAAGATATAGCCGTAAATCGCACAAGTGCATTCCTCTATTTGACAATGCTCTCAATATACAGTCAACATTTTGTTATATCAAATTGTCTACATTAATACTGGTCGGTGATTGGTCAGACTGCAATCGCATAGCTATGATGGAGCGATGATCCAAACCGTACTCTCTAAAAATATCGAGTGAAAATTTTCACTCTAAAAAGAGTGAATACAAAAAAGAGTGAATTTCGAGTGAAATTGGAGTGAATTTTGAGTGAAAATGCTCATTTTCACTCATTTTGGAGTGACGTCAGGGATCACTCGAAGATTTTGGAGTGATCCCTGACGTCACTCCAAAATGAGTGAAAATGAACATTTTCACTCAAAATTCACTCCAATTTCACTCGAAATTCACTCTTATTTGTATTCACTCTTTTAAGAGTGAATATTTTCACTCGATTGTTTTTAGAGAGTAATATCGCCTGTAGTGACGTCACATTGGGTAATATAATATCATTCCAGAATTTGATTGGCTAGAATGAAATAATGTGTATTTGTATGTAGATCATGATTGCTATAATACAACTTAGTATTACCTTGTTTATTGTTACATTTTATATAACAACTGACATTCCTTCCGGAGTTATAACATCAACTCTCTCGGAAATGTCAAGCGTTATATTACTCCTCCAAAAAGGCAATATAATACACACACAAAAATTGTATATTGTTATTTATCTCAGCCGTAAGCGCCCTCCTTGATCGCAATTGTACAACCTGACGAGGCTATCCTGACAAGATAAAACTAGAGTTTTGTGAAGCATAGCTCATGAAGAACGAATGCAACTCGGTCATGAATGTGCGTGAACACTCTGCGTTCACATTATGACTTGAAAGTGATCGAATGCTGGCAACCCCTATCGTTCCTCCTTCTCCTACTCCATCTGGAATCCACAACACTTTAAGTATCATTTTCTCGATGATGAAAATAGGGAAAAAAGGGCGGGTCTTGACAATTAATGATAAGTCACTTGCAATAGCGTCGGTTTCAAAGCAGCAAACTTGTTAGAACTCGTCAACTCATTATCATGTTATTTTTTTTTCTCTGTCTCTACAGGAGCATCACTTGGTGAAGACTCGGTGTCGATTTCTCCCCCGATTTATTTCCACTCACTCTCCTCCTATACCGCCCTCATCCGAATTCCCACCCCCAACGCTCTCCCCTAGCACATCTCGCGTCGCTTGAGCCCCTTTTCTCTGGCGGCTGGCTGTCAAGGCGTTAAACGAGACAGACTAGAAAGATTACTACAATCAATCAGCATCATTTTCACCATATGGATGGTTCCCGCGCGCGCCCTTTCACTAATCACCGCGTTGTCTCCGCGAGTCCGTATTCCGCCGAAAGGTAAAACCGCCATCTTTAAAAGGTGTCAACCCGAAGAGAAAATGGGACGATAATGGCCATCGATCAAGAAGCGATACGAAGTAGAAAGAAAGAGGGGGACCCGAGAAACCCCTTCTCTTTGGTTTCATGCATGGAAAAGGATAACTGCAATCGAGATCAGTGATTATAAGTCGATAACTGTAGGCCCTAGACAAAAGATTAAACTTTAAACGATCCACAGGAGGGAAAAAACTGCCAATAGAGATATACGTATGAAGGACGCACTTTCAACTTTTCTGTGTTAGTACATCCAAGATTTATCATGGTATTTAGGTCAAATACCGAACTGTTGGTAGAGAGCCATGGAACATTTATGCGCTCTGCTTGGGTCTGAACAGTCTTCACATTTAAAACGCAGAAGCGATATAGGTCAGATTGCAAGGGAGTAAATGCTATAGGACGATCTTAAAAACAGACACGTCCTTCAGGAGGATTGCAAACAGTAAAATAGGCCTATGTATTCCTCTTCGCGAAGAACTGCTCAGGGTGATTGCCTTTTAACGTGCTTGATCCAGTTCCAGTGAAACGCTCGTTCTTTTTGTTTGGCACCCTGCGCCCAAACCTATGGCATACTTAGCCAAATGCTTACTATATCTTATAATACATTATTACCCTCACGGGAAGAGGTATATGAGAACGCAACACGATTAATCCCCTCTTGACCGTTGACTACAAAATGTCACTGACATCGTGTGTACAAACGGGTCACTTGCAGTAAGGAGAAAATTAAGTTAACACGACATAAAAGACAAAACATGGTTCGCAGAAGAGTTCACAATTCATTTTCCATCATTTTTAAATTTGCTTGCAATATATCGAAAGGGTCTGCCGAGAAACCTATCCTTCTGATGCGCTTTGCTACGATAACAAGCTGCTTTGGAATATTTTGAGACCAAAAGGGATCAAAAGCGTAAAATAATTTCAATCGTATGCATACACGACTTTTATTGCTGAAGCATCCTCCCAGTTCAGAAGTGAGTAGGCACACTGTAAAAACATCGGTGTTAGATTTAACACCATGGGTGTTAAATCTAACACCGATCAAACTTCAATAGAGGACCACACCCACAGGTGTATATAGAAAATGCACTGTGATGGTGTTGAAAAGTGTTCACCTGACACTTCGTGGTGTTAATTTGACACTGTACCTGGTGTTATTTCGACACTGTACTGGTGTTAATTCAAAAATGACACCACATGGTGTTGATTTGATATTTTTTGGTGTTAATATCAATGGTTTAACACCCGTCCAGCTTCAATAAGAGACCACACCAGCTGGTGTTACTTTGGTGTGAATTTATTTTCACATTTTTTCAAAAATCTAGTATTTCAATGTAAAATTCTTGATCGTCTTGTTTAAATTAAAAATCAACAAGAAGTGCAGTTACTAAGAAACTCTTCAAAAACAGTTTTATATTTGGAAATGACACCCGGAGGTGTTAATTCAACACCATAAATGAGCACCGAAAATTTAACACCAGCTCGGTGTTCACTATTTAACACCGGACTTTTTGCAGTCGGCAGAACGTAACTAGCACATGATGATCGAATCGTGTCCTATCCGATTCACTCGATACGTAATAGACGTAATTGATTCTAAAACATCACGGAGCAACCGTGCACGATACGGTATGCTCTGAGATCACAATACTTCCTGCGCACCTTTTTGGGCAATATTTCTCATTTTCGTCGTTTCCAAACAGGAAATCGAGTTATCACAGCTTTATTTAACACATTTCTCGTTCATGTGTCTATATTTTAGAGCAAAAATCGACAGTTTCTGTAATTACATGTACGATGAGATAATGCTTCACCTTTAAGATATTCGAACCTTTCCAATGGATTTTTCGCTCTGCTCATTGCAAGAAGATAGTGACGTGGGAGCATGAATTGTAGGCTTAGGTAATTTTGGATCTATACATACACTACTAGTATCACAAACGTGTCCTTACTGGGGGCACCTACATTTTTTTTTTATTACTCGATGCAGAGGGAACAAAATGCTCATCGTTCCGTCTGGACTGAAACAAAAAAAGTGTGAGATTTGCTTTCCCTTGACACTATTTTCCTTCTAATCCTTCTAAATTTAAACGTTTGAGGACATGAACTCTTTTCCCATTAAGAGGAACACCAATGACCTGTACTGCTGCGATGTCTGATGGATGTAAGAAAATCATGACAGTTTTGCTTGCAATTATTCATTATGTTACAGACATTCCGAGAAGCCTATCTATAATTCAAACTATCAAAATTATAAGAAAAAAAAAGAGAGAAGAGAGAATGAACTCAGCTGCGTTCTTTTCCACTGTGCCTCTTCATAACTGAGCGAACACTGCCAACGACCCCGATCGATTAGGAGAGAACTAGAGAGAGAGAGAGAGAGAGAGAGAGAGAGAGAGAGAGAGAGAGAGAGAGAGAGACCGAAATATGAAACAGCGGATGTACCGAAAAAAGAAATATACGGAAGCTGGAGCAATTATTTTTTTTTTTCAGGAAGTAAAGAAACATCCTGCGTTCACAGTGGGCGTTCTGTTGTAATAACGTCATACCAAGAAAGGTATTATGATATATAGTATTCAGCATGCTAGTTATACCCATGACAGATTCATGCAAACAATTAGTTTTAGAATGATTAATTCAGTACTTTGTCTCGTGGGTAATAGCACACTATTTTGAGTAACAAGTAATATTCAAATTCTGGCTTGACTTTTTGTTTCACCCCCTCCCCCACCTTTTAATATGAGCGGGATAAATGCATTGTCATGGTTGTTGTGCCAATAAACTGTTAAAGTGTTTATCATGGTGAAGGTAAGTAATATTTCTTGCTGTCATCACCTGGAAACGCAAATACCGTCCATGACCATCGTAACGGTTTTGTCTTCAAGTGCTGCTATCATTATCTTAACTATCATTTCATTAATACACACACACACACATACACCCACACACACACACACACACACACACACACACACACACACTGCCCACATTTGTACACACAATTCTGCAATCTGTAACTATAGTGCTGCTACAAATAGTCTAACTAGTCGTTAGAAGTGTGAAATGAAAGGAAGATTCAATGTTACATAAAACAGGGAAATAACGATTTACAGGAAAGATCAACATTGTCCTAACACGTCTGTTTCCATTTATGAAGTCCAGTATATCTTAAGTAGAGAGAGAATGAGAGAAGTGAGGATTAAAGAGTCTTTTTCTTTATCTTCCAAAAGAAGCACCGCTGTTTCGTCGTCTTTTTGCGCTCTTTTTCTTTTTTTTCCCTTGTTTTAAACACGTGATGAAGATAGGGATCCGGGGCTACCTCTCGTCTAGCAGGAATTGGCTATCATAATAAGGCATTATCCTGTCATCCGTAACAGAATGCGGGTAAAATAGCGACAATTTGAGCTCGGTACGTGATTTTTCTTGCTTACATGTCGAAAGTCATCACTGAAAGAATAACCCGAAGACAACGCATTAATTAAAGGGTCCCAAGGCGCGCGGAGTTCGCTTTCATTTTGCCTCTACCAACTTTCCTTACTGGTTGATGAGTAAGCCGAGAAGATAATCATGATTACCATATAAAACCTCTAATGAGCTTGCGATAGCGACAGTGACAAATGCTATCAATTATCGGAAGCAACAAAAAAGCACACAAACCAGACGGTGCTGCCCCGTGGGCTGGTGAAGCGCCAAGAAAGCGAGCAGACGGCAGAGCGCGAGCACGGTAAAATATCAAAGGGCGATGGTCGCACGAATAGTGGATTGGAACACTGTGAGCGCGTTAACGACACACTGAGATGTGTGAATAGCACAAGCCCCCCCCCCCCCCCAAAAAAAAAAAAACCCACAACAACAGTAACAAAGACAACCAACAACAACAACAACAACAACAAACAACAACAGTCCAACAACAACAACAACAACAACAACAAGAAATATGAAAGAAAGACACTCATGTTTAGAGAAAGAACGAAGCAATAAAGACAGAATGGATGGAAGGAAGGAAGGAAGGAAGGAAGGAAGGAAGTGAGATGGATGGGTAATGGAGTATAGAGAGTGGAACCCGAAGACATATTTTTTATATAGGACTCACAGGAACAACAGTAAATAAGTGAAATCAAGCAACACTTTATAAACTGATAAAAACAGCACAGTTTCCATGTTCTAAGATATTACATGTGTTGAAGTGCATTTTGAAATCCACTATTTTCTCACCAGCAATCAAATAGTTTTCAATGTTTAACTGTGAAAGTGCAGAAACCTAATTTTCGTGAAAATGCAGTCTGCGTATATGTGGAGAAGTGATGTTACCTGTATGTTCTTTTTATAAAAGAAAACCAAACAAATCGTGTATAAGTCAATTTATAGGTAATGATATTCGGTGTTCACGTGCACAGTACTAGATTCCTTCTCAATACTTCTGAAATATTCTTGATCCTTTTTGGTAGCAAAGTCAACAGTTATGTTTGTCATTAAGTTTTTGAACATTCATATCAGTCAATGCTCTCTGAGTAGCAAGGTCTTTACTCGTTTATTCAAGCCCGTGAAAAGATCTCGCTAATGATGTTGTGTTTTTTGAGAAATACTGTTGATATTTTGAACACATCTTTCTTTCACGTGTGCTTCTAAGCAAAGCAAAATATATACAGAACAAAAGGACAGTGTCTACCAAATGAATTTGCGCTAGTTCAAGCACGCAAACTGCCAACAAACAGAGAAGCGGGCATGTGGGACCACACATAATGCAAATGACGAAGAATGTCACTTGTGCAAAAATTCAGTCTCATATAGCCATTATGAAGCTTTCTTTTCATCTCTCTGTCTTTCCGAATTTTTTCTTAATATTATATACAATTGAAATATTAAAGCTATATGCTCCTATAAAAAGCTTTCTTCCCCTTCCAGGCTCTAATGTAAAACAGCTGACTTTCATCATTCAGCATGTTTATACATGTACTTTTAAAAGACACAAAGTAGACCTACTAGTATTACGTCAAAGAAGGTTCATTATTTAAAACAGAACTTTATGTTAAAGATTATTTTTCAGAATGATACATGATTCATATCAAACAATGTGGTTTGTATCCCGTTTAGGAGGTGCCAAATCAGGAAGGCTAAAAGAAAGGGTGGGGCAAGAGCACAACCGCGTTTCTATGGAGATGTTATGACATCAACAGCACCTGCACGAGCAAATATCATTGTTATGATAGTTTGTTGTTTTTTGAAAGAGTTAGGTACATGTACTTAACGATTGTTTCAGGGTATGAACTATAATATGGCTCTCCTCCTGTGATCATTCAACCCCAACTTCTGTTACCATGGTTACGGGATGTTCTCAGTTTCGAAAGCTGCATGTCTCCGTCATCATACAAAAATCCATCCATTTGGAATGGCGGGGAGAAAGGATTCGACATCCTCCAGCGGATCCGTAGTCATATTTAACCCCGTAATTAGCGTATAAATAGCTAGAAAATTAGATCAGGCGTAATCGCTTTGCCAGATTGTACGTTCATTTCTTTCTTGCCCTCTTTTTATTTGCGACTCTTTTCCTTCTCTTGTTGCTCTACCTTGGGACTTTCCTCTCTCTCTCTCTAGCTCTCTCATCCTCCCTCGCTCCCTCTCCTCCTCAATCTCTCCTCCTTTTTTTACGCTTTTTCGGCCGTTTCCACCCCGAATCTTTAAAATTTATAGAGGTGCCCACCTCGTGGGGCTTGCCACGGAAGGGCAGGCATAATAGCCGGAAATCGGCCCCGTAGTTTCACGGACTCTTGCGCGCAGATATGGAGCAAACGAGGCGGGACGATACTCGATGAAATATAAAAGCGTGCGCATTATTCGCCTTCCTACATGGGGTGACAGTGATGGACGACAGAGGCGAGTCTTAATTAGCGCTCAGAAACTCGTAAAAATTGCATATTATATACCTTACACTCCGCGACATTTTCTCTATATTTTATGGTCAGGTTCACCTTTCTCCGTCTCTTTTTTTTTTCTTTAATGGACAGGTTGGATCAGATTTCGCTCCGGCGATGTTTCGAGGTTTTTCCCTTCCTCCTTTTCCCCCTTTTATTCTCTCCTTCTGTCACTGGTCTGTGCGATTCCTTTTCGTCTTGGAAACATTATTATCACCATCGTTAATTTTGGGCGTCGTGGTTTCACGCCCCCTTGTCTTCTTTTCGCAGCCCCCGCGTGCCGCGTTCGACCGCGCCTGACAAACTCCCAATTTGTTACTTCTGCCTAAGGAAAGCATTTTCTCACAAGGGTATACAGTTCTTGAGATCAGATAGAGTATCATTTATCCGGATTATCTCGAACACAAATACTCTGACCAGTCCTATTCATGACCTCTGACCGTGACCTTCATTGTCGCATTGTTGCTATATAATTGTAGTTTGCACCCTTGTTTTTATCAATCATGTTTCAGCTATAGTCCTTACAGGCGTTCTTGTACACACACACGCACACACACACACACACGTATGTAGGAGTTTGTCTATGTATTTGTATATATCTTTTACTACATTGGTATCTTGTATCTATAGGTCCTATTTATCTATCTAACTATATATATGTATATATATATATATATGTATATATATATACATATGTGTGTGCGTGTGTGTGAATTATACAAAAGGGAGAAAGAGAGAGAGAGAGAAAAGTGATGAATGTGAGAAAAGATCGTCTTTGGAGGCATTCACGAAATTCATTCAGCGATGATCATCATTATTTCTTCATTTTCATGTTTGGGAAAACAATTCTAAAAAGTCATCACATAATATCGGAAAAGAAAGAAAGAAAGAAAGATGGACTTAATATCTCAATATCTACGATCCAAACATGTTTCGCACATGTGAGAAAAATGTCACCATCGA
Source organism: Diadema antillarum (assembly GCF_040938485.1). Taxonomy (NCBI): domain Eukaryota; kingdom Metazoa; phylum Echinodermata; class Echinoidea; order Diadematoida; family Diadematidae; genus Diadema; species Diadema antillarum. The sequence goes on along the minus strand of NW_027271877.1, from coordinate 126,737 downwards.
TATTTGCCAACCCTGGTAAAATCAAATTTAATAGTCTGTCTCGCCGTGTAAGGCTTATAGGGGCCAAACCAGGAGAAAAGTCATCCTGGGTTTATGATGTAAAGCAGATTTTGGGAGCAGATTACCCCCCCCCCCCCCCCCGCCCCAATGTCTTAGACTCAATAATGTATGATCTACCTACCTACGGCTGTGTTGACCCTATGTAATACGACCTATAGTGTATAGATCGGAGATGATTTAATGATACGCATTTCTGCATTTCAGAATGTCGAGAAATTCACTGCACGAACTGCTGTATGAGAAGGGCTTTTTGGTCCATATCTTTTTAGAAATCTTCAAATCATTTCCATAATATATTACTATGGGCATTCATATTTTGATCACGTCCCGTTTCAAAACATTTATTTTCATATACTTCTGTAATTAAGGCACATAATGATAACAAAGTACAATTATATCATGCAATACAAACATAGTGAACAGTAACGCAAATAGTCGCCAAAGAAAAAAAAAATATATTGAGGTAAACGGCCCCGAAAGGAATAAGAAATATAAACGTCCATAAAAGCAGGCTTGCTCGGCCAGATTTAAGTACAAGTAAATACTGTTGTGGTGTGATTTTGTACAGCTTCGGCACAGTGGTGCAAAAGTTGTAACATAATGGAGTGAAGATAGCCAAGGCTATAATTAGTGAATTTGAATGCTTGTAAGAAAAAGAAAAAGTATATGTACATTTAAAGTGTCTTTGTTAATGTACACCTAAATTAGCAAAGTATATGATCATCAAACATGCCTGTGTGGCTTTGGACACAAGTTTATTTCAAATTTCACTCAAAAATAGTGTGAATTAACATAACAAATTCATTGATGTTAGCAAGAAATATTAAATATTCAACGAATTCAAGGTATGAATCACGAAACGTATTCATGTAGTCCTAAAGAACTTCTAACAATGTTATGGTTCACTCGTATTATTCTGGCAAGATGCACAGACATAGCCATTAAGAGGAGCGCGATTGTAACGAAAACAGCAGCGTCAAACAACAATTTTCATTTTATGTCATTAGTGACCACTGATTCTGTAAGTACTGCAGGATTGACACCTGTGAGAATTGTTCGCTGATTCTGCCACAATTTAGGCCTACAGAAGAAGCGTGAATAAGTTAGAGAGTACCATCATGTAAATATTGTGAAGGAAATTAAAATGCTAGTGAACTTGGGAGTCCTTTTTTTCTTCCAAGTAGGCTATAGTCTTGACCCTTCCTCCCCCGAGATGTTTGGGATGTGCTTTCCCCTCTTTTCGGTGATGTTCATAATGTAACAACACAGGTGAAAATGCACAGTCTGCAGAACAACAGCAGCAGCAGCAGCAACAACAACGACAACAACAACAACAGCAGCAGCAGCAACAACAACAACAGCGACAAAACTTATTGCAAGGTATGCAGAAAAATTTTCAGGGCTGACTGCCTGGAAGCAAGCTTCTATAATGGAAACCAACGATGCATCATGTTGACGACTTTTGATGATGATTTTACAGATTTTTTCTCTTTCCTGCACCGCCCATTACTTTAACTCACATTTATTTTCTAATGGGAGATATAATAATTTGCATGTGTGAAACCCGGAAGTAGCCGAACGTCTGCCCAACGCACAAGCACCTCTCTCTAGCTGCAAATCGTGGTGCGAGCACTTATTTCAAAACACGATATGTGCCAGAGGTGACGCTGCCGCGCGGATGAATATCCGCATTTGACCACACCGTCTCTCCTCTTATCTTCGCAACATGATGAAAGCTCTATTAGCCGTGATGCGCAATAATACCGCACTAAACAGTGATATTTCGGGATGACACCACGGACTCGGCGGACTCGGCGCGGTTCTCACGCAGTCGTGCTCCCCCGACTCCCCGGCGTTGAGGACGCCATGAATTATTAACGCTAAAGCAGCAGCAGGATCAAATGTCGAACTAATTACGGGCGTGACAAGATAAGCGGATTTCTGAGCACTTTAACAGATGAGAGTCATTCCAGGCCAAGTTCCCATTCAAAATATAATCCCCCATTCCCCCGTTAAGTATCCACGATTTCTCCATTTCGCGATGGAGACATTGCATCATTAGGAAAGATTTTAAAACGTAGACCGACGATTATTACTGTCTTATATTCTTCAAAATGCGGTCCTTACAAATTCATAAGGAGATAAGGACATCACTGCGAAGGGTAGAGAGAGAAGGAGAGAAGTATGGAGGAGAAGAAGAGGAAGAATGAGAAGGAGAATGGGAACGGAAAGAAGAAAAGGTGTTTTCCACGAGGATGAAAAGAAAGCAACAGCCATCTAGAGCGATGGCGATAATTATGTAGTTCTATATCAGTAGCACGACGTGGTGGAGCAAACGTGAAATAATAAAGTGAGGACGAAAAGATTGTATGCGATGACGATGCCATAATATCAAAAGGACGCATGGTACAGGAAAATCTATTGGAAAATATGGGTTAAAAAAACCAAAGGCAGAAAGACAAAATGATGAACCTAATAATGAGATAAAGAGCAAACGATTTCCTTTAAAAGACAAAAGCGGACGAGCGGTCTCTCATAGGATTTCTTAAAGTTCAGACACATCGAGAGAACTATTATATACACACAGTGTGTTAAGATCGTGTTTATTCAAAGAGTAAAGGTGAGTGTGTACACAGACTATCTATATACGTAAGAGTCTGTATGCGTGTGTTTGTATGGTGTGTGTGGTTTTTTTGCGTGTGTATGCGTATAAGAATGCGTACCTGTCACACAACGAACAGTAAAGATGACTGTGCGACAAAATATGAAAGGGTGAAAGGAGTAAAGGGCCCTAAGACAGAGAAAGAGCAGCAACTCAGATTTAAGAAATTTAGGCGCCACTCATGGTTACATAGACCTTTCTCTCGTACGCTATTTAGTATGTATATCAAATGTATCCATTTATACAGTGATGAATTTTCTCCGCTCCGAAGTTTTACACCATTTCATAATCATACATGCACACGTTGCATCGCGCTAATTCCACTCTCGTGTTTTGGTCTAACGCCCCAAGGGTTTGAAATAGGAAAACATGCCAGAGGAGACAGGGTAGTGGGAAATACGCTTAATATTTGACTTGTAGAAATTAAACGCCGTTAACTTCGGAGTAAATTGCAGCACGTCTGTTCTTTGTGTGTGTGTGTGTGTGTGTGTGTGTGTGTGTGTGTGTGTGTGTGTGTGTGTGTGTGTGTGTGTGTGTGTGTGCTTGTCTGTGTTTATGTGTGTGTAAGTGCAGGATCTATTGTCGTGTCAATACGAGAGGGTGATGCCTCATCAACCGAGCAATGTTATTTATGACATGATAATCATGGTGATAGGGGTGATAATAGTGATTATGTTAATGAAACTGCTTTAACTTCTCCTCCTCCTCCAACTACCACTTCAACTACTTCTACCGCTACTACTACTACTAGTATTACATCTACTTCTACTACTTTTACTAATACTACTACTACTTTTAGTACTACTACTACTACTACTACTACTACTACTACTTCTAATACTTCTACTTCTACTACTTCTACTACTACTCCTACTTCTACTACTTCTACTTCTACCACTACTTCTACTAGTAATTTCTGCTTCCGTAACTACTGGTACTATTGATACTACTACTACTTCTACTACTACTACCACTACTTCTACTGCTATTACTACTACTACTACTATTGCTGTGACTTTGAATGCCAACATCGATAATAAGCTTAGTGATGTTAAGACTGATATTAATTTAGCATAATACTACCACTACTACTACTACTTCTACTATTTCTACTTCTACTATACTTGTACTACTTTCACTTCCACTGCTTCTACTACTACTGCTACTGTACTGCTACTACTACTACTTCTACCTCTTCTACTTCTACAACTTTTACTATTTCTACTTCTACTACTTTTACTTCTACTACTTCTACTATTTCTACTTCTACTACTTCTACTATTTCTACTTCTACTACATTGTACTACCACTACTATTACTACTTCTAATACTAATTTCTACCTCTCTCAATACTACTACTACCACTACTTCTACTACTACTACTACTACTACTACTACTATACCTCTACTATACCTCTACTTATACTTCTGTTACTATACTACTACTACTTCTACTTCTAATACTACTTCTACTTCTACTATATTTGTACTACTAATTCCTACTTCTATTACTACTAATTCTACTACTACAACTTCTACTTCTACTTCTTTATACTAGTATACTTCTACTTCTACTTCTACTTCTACTACTACTTCTACTACTACTATTACTACTACTACTACTACTACTACTACTACTACTACTACTACTACTACTACTAATGCTACTTCTATCTCTACCGTCTTCAAAATCTTCTTCTGTTTCATAACAGTTACTACGCCTGAGCCTTGGCCCGTAGAGAGGCAGAGTGTGGGTGAACGACTTGTCTGAGGATGTTATACTCGGGACGGGATTCGAACTCGGGAAGTGCCGTTTCACAAAATCCCATTGTCCGAGAGCTTCTGAAACCTCTTAGCTGCAACCACAGCACCCACGCCGGATGAAGATCGCGTCCAAAAAGGGATTTCTTCAATATTTTGTCAATTTAGGGTTGTAATGTATACTGTGATGCAGATTCCTGTTACTTTATATTGAAAATGATATGAATATATTCATTTTGCATCGTTTGTAATGATTTCTTGATGTGTAATTTGGAATAGGAACCCCAGCTGGCTGAACAGTAATCTATGTGGGGGTGATGCTAATGAATAGTACAAATTGCTAATCGTTTTACGAGACAAAAATAAGTACAACAATATTGTATATTCTTTTCCCATTCTTGTTTCCAAAGATAGCAGTCCCTGGCTTTTGATTGATCGATTGATTTTATTTCTGCATTTCTGTTTCGTACATGAATGTAACACATAGTCAACTAAACAAACTAATTGAGCACAACATTGTCTGAATCTAACAGTTGAAACATGGTAAGTGATTGATTAATTCAAGCATACGACATTATTCCACGATAACACAAAAATGAAGACAAGCGGGTGTTATTTTAAGCATAGATATGCAAACTTAAGAATCACATGTACCTGCCTTTCTAAAGACACGTTAAACAACTGTATAGATATAACAGAAATACAGGAGCCCATCATAGTCACTTCCAACAAACGCTTAACGAGGATAATGGCCTCAGAAATAGTTGTCTATACAATACGAGAGATCAAGGGGATACACTCGAGTCACCATTCACTGAGTGCAGATAGACAGAGAGAGAAATGTTTTAATGCCAAGCGAGACTCTCCACTTCTAAAGAAAAAAAAATGGTGAGTCCTTCCTACTGGTTTAAAACGATGACATCTCCTAACCTCGAGCGTTTTAAGTTGCCGTTTGATATTAAAAACGTGATATTGATGTCTTTGGCGTCCCGCGTTTATGATACGCCTGTCAAGCATGCAGATAAACACGTCACAACAACCAACGTTCTTCGGCGCTGGGCGGGTATAATTAAAAGTCAGGATTATTCATGTTTTTCTAGGGCCCTCAACAGAAACGTACATACGCACACGCGAAACACATACACGCACACACACATACACGCACAGATGTACGTGTATTTCTTTTCGACGCATTGAAAACACTCAAAAGTTCAAGATCTAACTTACTGATAGTGTCACTTGATCAAGTTTAGCACCTCCTTTGATAAACACAATAATTCAGCGTGATTGTGATGTGTATCGTAGCACACCATCAAACAGTAGACCTACTGTCTGCAATAAGACAGAGCGCACCGTGCCACTGGATATATCATTTCACACTTTACACGTATTAATGATTAGGTTAATACCAGGGTAAGTTTACTTTTTTAAAGAGGAACAAAAACCAATGAACTTGAATGTGACTACCGTCATAATGTGAACAATCATAAGTGTGACATCTGACAAAAATAACAACAATTCCAAATAAGCAGACCTCCCCCCCAACACAAAATAACAACAAATATATTTTTTTGATAGTAATTTATGCCGCTAGTCTTGTCTCTCTCACATGGATTTCTCTCACAAACTTTTTCGTTGAGGTGATAAAGGTGGATGAACAAAAAGAATGCTGTGACGAGCAGGATAAAAATCTCGAGATTTGCATCGCGATCGAAATCTCGATATTTTTTGCCCGTGTGGACACGAAAACCCCACAAAATTATCGCGATCAGCATCGCCATGTAAATCCAAAGAATTTTTGCGCTCATGTCTGGATCATCCCGATAATTCGATTCGATTTGAACGATGGACGGAATAATCTCGAGATTTTATATCCCATCATTAAAAGCGCACATCACAACAGTGTGTGCACCACAACAAGCGTGCGCACCACACCATCGTGACGTGCAAGAATAGATTGCAGGGTGAAGCGCAGTGCGCGCGCCAATTAGCGGGATATTTATGTCCGTGTGAACGCTTTCAAAAATCTCGAAATGTGGATCGCGAATGTTATCCCGCTTATTTGGTACGTGTGAATACATCTGAGAATCAAGTGACTAAAATATTCCTTTTCGAACACTTCTTTGCACTAATTGGAAAGTTAACAATATATAGGAATCAATATCACAAACAAACGAAAATCTCAACCTTCCTTTCGATTATCCTTAATGTTCCTTTCTCTACTCTTCATTGTATATAAGGGGTTACTCACTCCCCTCCTTTCCTTTCTTGTGAGATGCTGTTCACTGTTACCATTTTTTTCTTTTGTCTGGCTTCGAGGGTTTTTTTTTTTTTTTGCCATTTTGTCGCGAAATAAGAATCAGGTGAAGTAATACCGAGTCACATGCATTTCTACAAGTCGCACATAGCCAGAGCTGGTAGCAAAACAACGTAAAATGACTCAAAATGGGTAAGACCACCTGCCTAACGTTTACCGCTGTTCCTAAACGCTATAATGTTAACAATAATATTTTCATCTATTCTCCCTCCTCCTCCTCCTCCTCCTCCCCTCCCCTCCTCCCCCACCTCTTTCCCCTGTATACTTGTTCATCATGAGCTGTACCTTTACGCCTATCATTGGGGTGGATCAATATTTCTGGCATCTCTGCACAACCCCGAGGTGACTATTGTTTTCTCTGGCTCTCACCAGCCGGCCATGTTAAGCGCTCTGTCATTATGGATATTGTGTATCACATCACGACCCTCAGCTGGCGTATACACTGTGTATTTCCGGTCGAGCGTCACGCGCAGACATTGAGAAGGAGAGGTTTTCAAACGCGCGAAAAAATGGACATTGATCTCTTTTTTTTTTCTTTCGTTCTCTCTTCTCCCATCCTTTTGGGTTGTTTGTTTTGATTTTTTGTCATCTGTCATCATAATCTTTCCTCAATGGTACTATCGCTCTCTCGATACTTAGAGTTTCTTCCTGGGAGAAGAAAAGGTTTTCTCCCAGTTCACCTCACTGTATGACTGTATCAGCTTGTCCTCAAGGTGGGGAAACGTAACCTGCAGGGAAGCGCATTCTTAACCCTCCAAAGAGCCTTTTCTTGTCCATCAACCACACCATTTTTCATTGGCGGCGAAGGGAGAAGGTGGGAGAGAAAGGCAACATCGGAATAGGCGGCACAATGGAGTAGGCAGCGCAGACGATCGATCCGCTCGCTGCTCGCGTGCTGCGTTCGCGCGGGAGAACACCACGCTGCTCGCGCACTGACAGTGTGCGCCGCTATACACCAGTTATGAATATCAATTATGATTTCTTTCGCCGAATGATGGCGCTTCCGCCCCCGGAAGGAACTAATCAGAAATGGCAAAATGGCGGGCAGGTGGGTTGACGCAGTCGCGCGGAAAACTCTCCCCAATCGTCTACAATCATGACAAATAATCGAGAATGAAGGTAGTTCGATTAACTTTCTTTTTTTTTTCTTCGTATCAAAACGTACCCTCCTCATCCATTTCAGCGTTTCATTCATGGGGCATCAGGATATCGTAGACAGAGAATTTTCTAGAAGAAGAAGTAAAGGGTAATTTTCCAGGAGCCTGGAAAATCGTGACTGCCCCCCCCCCCCCCATGTTCCTTGAAGGTCAGTCTGCGACATTTTGTTTTGTTTGGCGTCTGCGAATGAGTGAAGAAACCTGCTCGCAGCGGCGCCAATTGGGCGTTGGTTACAAAAGGCGCCTAACCTTGACGGGGGATGTGCGTAAGATAGGTGTTCGGGGGCCAGAAGTGAGCGTGCAAGCGCCACAACCATCAAACACATCCTATACACCTCCCGATTTTAAGACCTTAATGATGTTTGCGCAGAGAAACGCTCCGTTTTGTACTCGATTATATTCCGCCGATCAATTTCTGAATCATCCGCCATCTTCCCGGGTTTTAGGAGAAACAGTTCATGTAATACTCACTTTTTTTTTGCGTATGCGTATGTGGATCTTTTCGTGCGTGCGTGTGTGTGTGTGTGTGTGCGTGTCTAGATAATGTACATTTGCGTATGTCTTTTTTCTAAATTTTGATACTTGCTTACAATAACGGTCCAAAGTAAGTTACCTTCACGCAACTTAGGGCGGTTTACAGCTACAATCCCTCTTTTTTGTAATCATCATCAGTTTGAATTTCAGTAGAAGAGATTGGGGTGTAATTTCTTGAACAATAACGCATTAATTTCGAAGGGTGTCCCACGATCACAAACAGGTGTTATTTTTCCTCTTAGCTTAAATTGTCAATGATGGCGTCTTCAATATGTCCTCTCTCTCTCTCTCTCTCTCAAAACATAATGACACAACTTTTCAATTCACGTCATAGAAATTCTAGGCATACCACTTAAGTAGGAAATCGAGGTCTTTAAACCGAGGTGCCAGAACGAATTTAAGAAAAGAGGAAAAAATATAGCATAAATTGTATACCCGCTTAGCTTTATATCCTTGGAAATAAATGGCTGCGCACAAATTCATGCCGAATTTTAAGTAACATTATTTTCATTTTATAGTTTAGCTTTTCCCCAAGGTGACAATTTTAAACTTTGTCCGTCAGTTTCACATGTTGGTGAAAGGCGCACGTCCTTCAGATGTTTGTATCATAAAAAGAATTATATATATATATATATATATATATATATATATATATATATATGGTGTTTTTTTGTGTGTGTGTGTTTTCGCGAGCGATCATATGCCCACAAACTAGTATCCGAAAACGGCACATTTTCAGAAACTGTAACATGAATGATTATATCTATTTACCACTATCTACCATAGACCTTACCCCATGACCCAGGGGAAGAATACGTTTATTTGCAATCATGAACACACACACACACACACACACACACACAATGCACACACAATAATAATACATTCATGATTTCTAACTGTAAATGTTATAGATTAATAAAAAAACAAACACTCGTTTGAAGAAAGTTTAAAGTGTGAAGTTTCCTAAATGGTCGTCATGGTTGTTTCTGATGTAAACCTGACATTTCTTTTTTAAATTTCTGATTTTTACGAGAACTTAGTGTGCATCGTGTCCTGAAGTAAGACGCCTTTTCATTAAGATTGGAAGAAAAATATGGTCACCTTGGTTCTAATTCTATAGAGCCTTTAGTTTAAAGTTTTAGCTTTCTTCCGAGTGATACAATGCTGCCTGGTCGGTAAAAGCGGATCGCCGTGTCATTAATGTTTGCCGTACTCAACATGGACATCAACACTCCACATTCCCTTGTCTAACGGTATGAACATCATACCGCCTGTTTTTGATCAGAGAAGGGGATGATACACAAAACTCCGATCGATTTGTGATATTCAGTCGAAATCAACTTTACGTTCATCGTCTCTGAAAAAAAAAACACCCAAGAAGCAAGCCAAATATACCAGTTTGCCAGTAGTGCGGCTGATGATTGCGCTCAACATCGGCGGCCAGAACGACAAACCGACCAGATAACGTCAACCGAGAAACTTGGTTGGCATTGTTTACTTATTTTCTTTTTTCTCTTTACCTTCTTTGATAAAAATAAACGAGTGAAACAACTTTAACCGACCATATAACATTAGTGAAGAAAATATTCTTGTTGTTTGTTTGCTTTCTCTCTTTCATCCTTGTCGAACGACATAAAAAAAGAGAGCAAGAAAAAAAATGAATGAGTGAAATAATCGAAATGATAGCAGCGCGGCATTGAAGGGGAGTGGAGCGGTCTTCTCCAAGGACGGACCGCCGAAACTCACCGCGTCGATCAATGCGTAAACACCTGCTCGAGCCGGGCGTAATGTGCCGAAATGGCGTCCATGATTACTTCATTACCGTGGATAAAGGCATATAAAGAGAGGCCGCTTGAATTGAATTACTCTCGATAGATAAAATTCCAAAAGGGGGCTGTCTTTCATCGGTCCTCGGAAGAAAAAAAAGCCGGGAGAAAGAGGAGGAGGAGGAGAGGGAGGAGGAGGGGGAGGAGGAAAAGGAAGGCGGGTGATGGAGACCAAAGGAGGGTGGGGATGAGGAAGCTGGGGGAAAGAATAAACGCAACTTGGAATCGAAACAACATTGTCGATACCCCCTTTTTTCCTTCAAGACCAAAGAGAAAATCCCAAACGGCATTGAAATCAAAGTACTGACGGCCTTCAATAATCGAACCTCTGAATAACCACGCTGACATTAATACATAAAGCAACTGACATAGTGACAGGCTAATGGTAGACATTAAATTACATTTTTTAATGTTTGATAGGTTATTGTGATCGCATAGCGATATTACAAAAAAGGTCTAGCTTTCTCTATAAAAAAATGGGGAAAATCAAACAGAAATGTATGGTAATGGTTGTGTTTTGAAGATATCAGCATACCCTGATTTATGAAAGGAGGTCACGTTTCCTAAGAGTTTTTAAAGCAAAAAGCAAGAGATATGTTCAGGAGGTGAATAGATAGATACTATTATATAGACAGACAAACATAGATGAATAAAATATAAGGCAGATATAGATGAATGGATGGATGGACGGATGGATGGATGGATGGGGAAAGTATAGGCAAGTGTGTGTATATATATATACTTGTATATATATATATATATATATATATATATATATATATATATGTATATATATATGTATGTATATATATATATATATATATATATATATATATATATATATATATATATATATATATTATAGATAGATAGATAGATAGATAGATAGATTTGATAGAAAGAAAAATAGATGGATAGGTGGATAGACGGGTAGATAGGTAGATGGACACAGATACGAGTATATAAGACATAAATTATTGTAAGGACTATCACTACGTGATGAATGCGAGAATGTTCCGTAATGATCTGTGCTAATCCCATAGAAGATGGCACCGGGCTGACTGGGCAGAGATTAGACATGATGGTGTCGTTGTAAACAGTAGTGACCCTCATACTGATATTCGAACATAATACATCACCACTACTATCTGGAGGACTCTCGACCACACTCTACTCATTCATCATCATTCATAATCCTAATGTGTCATGAAGAGTATTTAATGTGTCCTAAATGCGTTTTGAATGAATAAAATGGACCTTGCTGAATGCGTCCATTTGTATATATGTGGCTGCAGGGATAACCGAAATCATTACTGCTCAATATTGCTGTCTACTTCTGAGGTTACATTGACAACGGATAAACAAACCTTGACGGGTTGACGCCTTTCCTAAAGGCTTTACGTCTTCTACGGGAGGGGGGGGGGGGGAGAGTCAATAGAAAATTTCAACCAATTTATCATCCATACAAACTTTTTTTTATTGACTACAATTATTTTCAACAGAACCAAAGGCAAATGCATTTGGCAGAATAAGCAGGAATGCACATGTTGCAATATAATAATACTGAGTAGTTGTGTAGCTACTCAACATGTAATACAGGACATATCGACAGAGATGAATGCTTTACTACTCTTTAGAAAGAATTAAAAAGGGGGAAGAAATAGAGAGGAAAAAGCTGGAGAGAAACATATTATACTAATGCTTGTTTTGTTTTTAGTTTCGTATTCCATCTGAGAAGATGGCTAGATAGCCCATAAGTCAGCTGCAATAACTGGTCTTCCATGGGGTCCAGTTGGATGTAAAGCGGCACCACTTCATCGGGTTAAACACCCTGCTCTTTGCAATGAATAAATGAAGCGGGATCTTTTACGGACATGAGTTGTGACTCTCTCACACACGGGACCTCCATTTTATGTCCTATCCGAGGAACAGAGTGGTTCACGCCTCTTACTATAGAGGGGACGGTATGATTACACACAACGTTGCTCAGTGGGACTCGGGAATCGAACCCGGGTCCTTTGGATCTGGAGGCAGACGAGCTACCGACTGAGCCAACTCAACGCCCTGTTAGCAACTGAAAACAAACTGTAATTTTGCGTAGTTATTTATTTGCCAGTTAGTGATTGAGGCATCTATCAGTCATCAAAAATTTGAAGGCATCCGATTTGTCCATGATTAAAATGTATTGATACAAATAATACTCCTCTTGTTGTCATTCATCATTGTCATTCAGTGAAGTTGTTTTACACCACAACGCGATTCTATTGGCATATTGTGGGATGCTACCAGATGCGCAGGTGCATGCGAGATGCCGTGTGCCTCCATACGCACAGGGGTTCCTGCAACCCTGGGAATAATCTGCCTTCATGTACCCGGTTGATACCTTTCTCTAACCATTGAGCACTCATTGGGGCATCCCACAAAGGGGTTGGCTCTATTTACCTGTTGTCAAGACCTGGGAACGCTCACAAAGGAATCATTTAACTTCGAGATCAGCGTCATTACACCTACACCCCTCACCCTCCCCGGCCTAGCTCTTGGACATTGCTTCTGAACAAGGTGCGACTGTAGAGTTTAACGCCCGAGGAGTCACTGCCGGGCATCGAAAAAACGAGACTTAACGTTCAAATTTGATCGCCCTCCATTGATTGGTCATCGATCTGGCAAATCGTCATTTATCCGGCTTAATTGAACCAATCAGAGAGCTCTGTTCATGTCGTGCATTCCCGCCGCAAGCTATTGGCCATCGGCGACAAATATAAATGATCCGATTGTCTGGAAGAAAACCTTTTGACACAAAGGGACCACCCTTGTTGCAGTTTATTCATCAAAAGTCTCTTCTTTTCGCCCTCTCTCTCTCTCTCTAATCGAAAGAATTATCGAGACATGATTACCCCACATTGTAAACTAAGTCTATGTCTTTCGATTTTGATACTTTTCGATGCTAACTGCACCACTCCTATAGTGTCGATTGAAATGAAATCTTTGGCAGCATAATAAAAGTTAAAGCGCCTGACAGAAGTGAAATTGGTTCTTGACTAATATCAGGGCAGAGTTAAAAAGACCAAGCGTATTCCATTACTTTCCATCACTTGTGTGTGCTCAATCCATTCTTCTCCAAAGCACGAAGTGGTAAGCTGATTGAATAAGTTAAACTTTCTTTATAAACTTCAGATTCACTTATCGTTTCTCCGCCATTTAAGCTCGTCTAGTTTACGTTGCGATGACAACAAAGTTAACACGTGTGATATCGTTCTGATCATGACATTCCTGGTGGATACGTACAATGTATGAATACATGTGGAAATGATTTTCAAAATCATGATCTGAATTTGAATGTTTGTTTGACATATTAATGATGCATACTCGTATTCGAAAGCTTTGAGAAATATGTGATATCATAATTTGTGAAAACGCATACACACGTTGTACAACATAAACATGCAAACACACACACACACACACACACACACACACACACACACACACACACACACACACACACATGAACACGAACACAGTCGAATAGAGCATTATGTCGGGTTTCAGAAAAAAAGCAGGAGGAAATTAAACAGTATGAAACGAAATTCGCGATCGCTTGATGATCTGAGAAGAAGTTTTCTTTTTTGATGTGATTGTAATTAACTTTCGAAGTAAATCACTTTGATCCTAGTCTGACAATGTTCAAAATGTGAATCAGTTATCAATAGTACACATTTTCGTAAAACTTGTGCCAAGTGCGATTATCAAACGGGCCTGTGATTTAAAGGGATGGTACAGTATTGGTGGAGATGAGAATTGGGCTTTCAACTTTTTGCGAGATACCAAGAAACCACTTATGATATGGTGCAGAGCATACCATTTTAAGAGGAATTCAAAGTTTATTTGATGAAAATCGGGTTTGGAATGACTGAAACATCAAAAAACAAAGTAAAACAAAGCGATCGTAATAAAGTGTGGGTCCCACACTTTATTAGAATCGCTCTTTTTTGGATATCTCAGACATTTCAAAACCAATTTTCATCAAATAAACGTCGAATTCCTCATAGAATTACATGCTCTTTCATGTTTCATAAGAGGTTTCTCATTATCTCACCAAAAATGTTAGAAACCTGAAATTAGGTCTCTACCAAAACTATACGATCCCTTTAAGTGCATGGTATACTCTTTTGATAAAAACTCTAGAAACTTCGAAGTCAGCATTCTTTTTACTAACCTATTACAATTATTGTATATGATATTTAATGTATATATGTATATATATATGTATATGTATATATATGTATATATCATTATCACGGAGCACTCTATAGCCTAACTCAAGATTCACGTTTTACACTAGGCGTTGAACAGCTAACTCTCTAGGAGGAGTCTGCGCTTTGAATGTTCCCAAAACATATATATGGCGCTACCAAGTGCTGTGGATCATTATCAGTAGCAGCAGAAGCAGCAATGCTGGTGTATTATATAATTATTTACAATACCGTATGTCCCCCTCCCCCCCCCAAAAAAAAAAAAAACGAATACAACGGAACACTACATAACGATAACTTTAAAAACAGTGAATCCATCCAGATACAAATTCAAGGTATAAAACAACTTATTACCTACATCTTACAGAAAATCCCATCCGATTTCCTTCAGTGGTCAAAGAGAAATGAGGGGTTTTGTAGAGCATGTCAGGAATCCCTTCCTTCCTAGTTCTGTCCATTATGTTCACGCATTAATATGCAGTTCAAAGAACATCCAAGCGCTAAACTTGGAAGAATAAGAATCATGACATGCTTTACAATGACCATTTCTCTGTGACCATTTCACCAAATTGTATGGGGTTTTCTGCATAATATAGGTAAGATGTTATATTTTAGACCCTGAAATAGCATTCTGTCAGACAGTTAATTATATTGACAGTTTACAGTGCGGAAATCCGGTTGTACTTTATTTTTATTTTCATTTTATTTATACATCTATTTATTTATTTATCTATTATTTATCTTTTATTTATTTATTTATTCATTTCTTTTTTTTTTTGGGGGGGGGGGGCATACTGTATTACTACGCTGTAACTTTAGTAATTACTCTGTACCATCACTGCCACTATACTGCTCCTGCTATACTATTAGGCTTACTATTACAACTACTACTACACAACTAATGTTATCATTATCCCTTAAAATGATTTACAAATGCAAGTATTACCGGTAATGCTAAAAATACCATTTGTAGAGATATTGAGATACCCCTCTCCCCCCCAAAAAAAAAAAAAAAAAAAAAAAAATTGAGGGAAAAAATGTGGAACGCTTCACGATTGTGCGTGTCATCCTTGCGTACAGGGGCCATGCTAATCTTCTCTGTATCGTTCCAATTTTAATAGGTGTGATCAAGATTTCTCTCGTTCACGATCAAACGAAGTCGTTCAGTGCCATTTAAAGCGTCCAAAGAGCGGGAAACTTTGTGCCGTGCTTATTGCCGAGCGCGTGTTCGCGTAGAACGTTGACTCAACGTTTGCCTCGCCAAGTCCGCAATGCTGTGTGGCGGAAGCGAAGTTTGATTGTGTGTGTATGTGTACGTGCGTGCGTACGTGCGTACGAGCGAGCGCACGCGCACGTGTGTGTGCATTTTTTTTTTAGTAGTTTCCTTTAAATGCCGGCACATACATAAGTATGTTCGACCAATGGGATTACTTGAATTTGGAACACGTGACCGAGAAATGTTTTTTTTTTTTCCCAACATCCCTGCCGTGTGGTATTATCATGGGCAATATGTTCCGTTAGCATTTTTACCATACCCGTGATTGCAATCAACAAAGGTATCGCTCACATCTATCGGCCACGGCCAAGTCCAAGCAAGTTCAAGTGACACACATCCAGTTTTATCGCATAATTATCGATACATCAGTATCGCTTGTTATCGTCCAAGATCTAACGTTGTTCTCGTTCATTTGACTGCCGTGGGCCGCGATTGTACCGCCTGTATTTCAATATTCAACACGATTATGAAATAAAAATCTGCTCGGTTGATGGAATACATTTTTATCAAATCTCAAGTTTGTCAATCGATGTGAGATATAAAGCAAATAATCATCTCCTATTTCTCAGTGATCCTTGAGGTGTCTATCAGCCTTCGGCTCGGCCTCATAGACACCTCGCTGCTCACCCCGGCAATGTTTGATTGAACCATCGCCCTCGCAGTCGACGATTAGGACGGGTAGTTATAGGTTAGTTAGGGAGAATTGTTTTGGGGAATATTTGGTTTTATAATCCACAGTAGATTTTTTTTTTTAGATAGATATTTTGTATTTCATTTCTTAAATATTTTTAATAGATAGTTTTTTTTTTCCTTCGATAGTTGCTGTATACTATTGTAATTTTATTTGGTATATTGAAACATGAAAATCTATAATGATTTCAGTTAACTTTAAAGGCATTAATCTCTTATCTCTGTACAGTAATAGCAAAGAAGACTTGTTTTCTTTGTATTATTTGATGGGGAAGGAATAGATATAATTTGAAAAAAAAGTCTGTGCTTGGGAGGTATCTGTGCGTGCTTGTGTGTGTGTATATATTTTTCTTTCTTTCTCTCATTGGGATATTTATTATTCTATTATGCTCAATATTCAAATATTCAAACTTAAAGGGGAAGGCTAGTAACTGATCAGTGGGAATCAGTGGAAATGCTGGGAGATGATTGTTCCAATCCTTATGGGATTCATTCAAGAGTTCATTGTATATCTATTGTTGTGTGAAAATGATTTGCTTCAGAACGGTCTCATATTCAAGTAATGTGCAGATTAATGCTCCGTCACTGACCAGGGACGCTAACCTGGAAGTATTAAACTGCACATTACTTGAATATGAGACCATTCTGAAGCAAATCATTTTCACACAACAATAGATATACAATGAACTCTTGAATGAATCCCATAAGGATTGGAACAATCATCTCCCAGCATTTCCACTGATTCCCACTGATCAGTTACTAGCCTTCCCCTTTAATACACATTTAAAAGCAAAACATAGTTTTTGATATGTATGTATCATTAACTGTATAACATCCAGCTATTATTGTCAGAATCATCCTGGTCTGGATATATCAATAGAAAATAAAAATATTAGCCATTTAAAAATACAAAAAACACAAACAAACAGAAAAAAAGTAGAACCGAACAGAATCCACGAATAACAGTCGGGCCTACAGTGCAAGGCTCTATGGAGAAATTAAACATGGGGTGACTCAAGGAAAAAAAAGAGGAAAATGATATGGTGTGTTGGCATTGATTTACACTACAAAGGGAAAAAGCTATTAGAGATGCCGAGTGTCTGTTTTTTTTTTTTCTCCAAACTAAATCCTCCATCAACATTTCTGCATTATCCTTATCCTGATCTAGTTAGACACAGCAATCGAGAACACAGTGTCTTTTTAGGAGAATCTATAGGCAGAGGGGAAAAATTGTTTATCTTTTTAATCCTTGGCTGACATGCGACCAAATATTGAATTTTGATTTGTGCGGTGTGGAGCCTCATACACAGAAAGGAGAATTCATATAATAAATAGCACCTAAAACCAATGGTGCTTAGATCAATATGGACAGAATGATATACACGCCTTGCCGACTGAATGCCACTATGAAATATACACACACAGCGTTAAACATTCAGGCGTACTCGTCTGTTCGAATTATAAAGTGATGTACCGGCGTGCGCAGGAATTCTTTCCGAGGGGGACAACTGGATTTGAAAAGAATCCATCGAGGTACCCTGTACTTTAACAAAGGAGAGCAGTGAGTATTCATTCACGTGATCTGTATCTAGTTTTCTTTCTTTCTTTGACAGCGACTCGGGACACCTTTATCAACTCCTTTATGACCTATAATTAATGTTTTCATAATCGTTTTGACGCCCCAATTAATTTCGTCTGGCTGTTCGTAGGCTTAGCATCAGGGTCAGAATGATGAGACACGACCAAGACGACAGGCGGCGTATAGAATCCGTCTTTCATTTTAGCTAAATTGTCGATGATAACTCTTATCGTGTTCACATGTTACACGTCTCAGACCAAACGGGTGCGAGTGCTATATGCAATTATGATTGTCTTGCCGAAAAAAAAACTAAAAACAAAAGTTACGTCCATACCATACACGTAAACAATGAGCAGGGATGGGATGATATCGATATGGTATAAAGAACTTAAATTTTAAGGGGGCAAATGATTGACTATCAGTTCAATAGACAAAGGTCATATTTCATCCGTTTCCGAATAGCACAGGAAGAAAAGGAAAACGAGGATTGTATAGAATAATATTTATCTCACATCTTCATGCTATATGAGAACCACTTTCTTTCCGTTGGATGCAATGAATCGATGAGTTTTATCACCACTTTTCATGGAGACCACATAAAATATATTACAACCGTCTCTTCTCTTTCCAGAGCACAAGAAAACATCACACAAGAATTGTGCGAAGACACAAAAGAAACAAAAACCACCTTATACTATAAATTTGTGATTAAAGATAATTTATCATTGTAATATCTGTTATCCAAAGTTCAAATAATAATTCATCGTGATATTCCGTCAAATCGTCACCCATATTGGCATCACTTTAAAGCTTCCGCCATATTTAGCAATTTGTCTATGATATCGTTTCGGCCTGAAGTTCATTGACAATATTTGCACGAGCAGGAGAAGATGTATTGAATTTGGGTACTACTCAACCACGCAGAGCAAACGGTGGGCCCAGCCAGTTTTCACCCGACCAGGGTTTTATCAATAGGGAGTTTAGCAAGGTCGCTGCACCTCTTCCATTGACAACTCGGCCCCTCTGCTACTCGACCAGAAAAACGTCGCACTCGTTAGATACAATTACATCATTTGGCAGTGTGGTTAAAAAAGAATTAGCAGCAAGGACGGGGTGCCGAATAATTCTCATTCCAGTCTTTCTTTCGTGTTGTAAGTAAGCCGAAATCTACCCCCGAAAGCCTTTAGAGCCCTCTTCTTTGTCCAACGACTCCATTCTCCTCATGAAAAAGGCTGAAGAAAGGATCTAAGATAAACATTCATTTCGATCAGTCGATACGAGACCTGTCGTTAGTCTGTCATGCAGGTTGTAAGGGGATCCCCAGCCAAGTTTGGACAGACGAATGACATCAAACATCGTGAAATCGAAGACATGGGATTGGTCTCCCACTATGCGGGCAATCTTTTGTTGATTCCCTATGCCATCGACAACAACCACACCCCTGCCCAATATCACCCAGCAGCCTCTACCTGGCTCCTGTTGCCTGTTCTTTACCTTCTTGATACATTTCCTTTTGTCTGAGCTAGAAATCCCCTACAGTTATATGTCATCATTACAGTCGGCTCAATAGATTCATTATCCACCTGTCAACTCAATGCGCCTGACCCTCGGATCATCTTAAATTGTCGTCTTTCTGCAGGGGCAATTTTGAATCGTATCTGTTCTGTTACCTTTCTTTTTTTCGTTATTTGCTCGGCAGGTTTGAAAGGTTGGTCTGGTCTGAAGTAACGTGCGGGGTCACAGCAGTATACACTTTCATCACTGATCTCACCGTGTCTGTGAGCGACTGATAGTTCTCGCCTTTCCAAATCTCACCGATGAGGGGGCTCCGATCGTTTGGCAGAGGTGACAGAGAAGAACAGATGTCTACATTGGTCTTCTTTCTGGGTCTTGTTAATTGTTTACGTTCTTGTTCTTGTTCTTCTTATTCTATCTCATAAACTCCTTCTTCTTCTTCTTCCTCTCCTCCATCTTCTTCTTCGTCCCTTTCCTTCTTCTAAACGCAAAACTTTGATAGAGAGATGAGAAGTGAGAATAGTAACAATTTACCATGGATTGTATGTCGTGTATGTGAAATCACGTACTATAATATAGTCTATTGTTCTACTAGTAAAACTGAAAAGACCTGCCTTGTAAGCGAACGTTTGGTGGTATAAGTGACAACTCACAAGATAACAAAATGAAAACATAAGAAAATTCCAATGATACAAATTAATTTGATATAAATGCTTGAATTAATGGACATCCGATGTTATCATCTCTTTTTTTTTATCTAAGTACGTCCAATGGGTGGACTGGCTTTTATCAATTTCCACTCTTCTCTTACATGTGTATATCTCTGTTGTTCATGCTTTATAGAGTCCACCCCCTCCCCCTTCCCGTTCTCGTTTCCCCTTTCCCCCCTTCCCCTTTCCCCCTTCCCCCACCCCCGGGAAAACAATATGACGGGAACCATGAATGAGCGACACCGTACCGTAGCCGCGTCATGCCTGTCACGGATGCGAAATTTACTACGACACCTCCCCCCTTTCCCAGTTCCCCGGGTGGTCATTGTTTTGCCCCAGATACAAAGTCCCAGCCCTCCCCGCTGCACTTTTCAAGTCAGCGGGCTGAAGATACACAATCCGACACTCGGGCCCATCCCCCATTCATCACCGCCTTTCCTTTGCTCTTTCATTCATACCCCCGTGAACCCTAGGCCTCGTCTCCTTTAACCCCCACCGTCTCTAAATGATTGTTTTAATCTTCTAATCACGTCTTTACTTCGGAGGTATATCGCTACCTCATTCATAAATCAGAGGTACCTTGGCTCAATCCATCAACACATATGCATATTGGTTGTGACACGGAACGAGGCGCGATGCCTGGGAAGGGGTAACTAAACATTAAAGATTAAAACAGGGAGGGGAAAAAAGGTAACTGTAGTGACTCGCACTTACAAGATATTCGGTGTTGTTTGTTTGTGGGCGAGCCCTCTGAACTGGCTGATAACTGCGGTGATAACAACGATGTCGGTGAAGTTGGGGGAGCAGCATTGACGACGTCGTTGACGCAGAAAATGACATGAAGAATGATGGCGATGATGTACATGGTGATGTTGTTGATGATAATGACGACTATGACATGATGAAGTTAACGGTGATAACGATGATGATGATGATAGTGATTACATTCCGTTGGTGACGATGATATTGCCGGAGCAGTTAATTCGATTTTGATGATTGTCTTTACCTGCTTTTTTGTTTTGCTTTAAAAAATGAAACACAGCTATTTTTCGGACCCAATACAAAAGCTGTCACAACATTCTAGCGGCACACCAATACAAGGGACGGCAAGTGGTGTCATGACGTGGTGAATGACGTCACTATTGACAACAGATTACTATTAGTATATTTCGTTATTGCAAAATATTCAGCTAAGGAGATTTCTTGAGGTCCTATCTCTTTGCCAGATAAAGATTATTCCATAAAGACCATTCTCTATATTCACACTAACATTTTGTCTGTGCTTGAGTGGAAATGAAAACGAAATTTATAGGAAAAATGGTTTAAAAGAATAAACGAAACCAAGATTTCATTCATGCACACCACGGAATGTCGACAGCTGCGAGGACTAACCACAACTTTTGGAAGATATCTTATTTACGTCTGAAGAACTAAGGAAAGGAAATAGACTTGACCTCACCCCTTCCTATCCTGTCATTGACGACTTTCAGTAATTATCATCATACAACATTACAATTCTATTTTTCCCCTTTTCATCCTCCATAGCTTGCTTCCCATAGCCAGCGAGTGCGTGGCGGTTCGAGCGATGAAGTCGCATAGTCCCGCCGTCGAGAACTGACTAGTTTGGGGCGTTACTGATAGACACATCTACGTAGATCAGCACAGGAATTACTACAGCTTATCATGTTTAGAATAACCTTCGAAGGGGAACCATTCTTATGGGCCAAGTAGGCAACCCCTTTAACAACGTTAATCGTGAGGATTGGAATAGACAGGTCTCATGGTTGAGAGATGGGCGGGGCGGGATGAGGTGATATGAGGACTTCTCCTAGAAACGCTTCCAAACTCTTCGTCTGTTATTGTCTGTCATAATCATTCTTTTGTTACAGACCGACGAGTCACACGAAGATTTTATAGTGGAACTTCATCATCTAACCGTATACCAGACCTTGATTTTATCTTACATATTCGATCAGCAGCGACTTCGTTTCATCTTTGACAAACTGTGCACTTTACCCTCGTTACCTTCGGCGACTTGCGTGCAAAGCCGGTAACTATTCGAGTCCGCTGCTCCGGATACTGATATGTTCATGTTATTTTGAGATATTAATACCATCACTTCCGCGTTTTGTACTTCAGCTACTTCTTCCTTACAAGTGCGTGTGCTATTCTAAGCATCTTATAACGTGCACACTCCTCAATCACGGTGTTGAAAAAAAATCCGTCACGAAATAAAGGTTATTGATAAACAACAACACCAGTAAAAGATTTTGTCTTAGATGGCGGACTGGTTAAAGCAAGGAGGTCCTCGCGTAGCTCCAATAGTATCGTACCTCCTTGGTTCTTTAGTCCTTCAATATACACTGTCAATAAGTTTATCTCTGAGCGTATTGGGAGGTAGAGTGTAAAGCGTATACAGGGCGATGACCTACTTAATCATCGTATCCTTAACATTTTTGTTTGTCTACTCCAATCTTCTCGTTATTATGGCATTCATCGCCCCTCTCTTCCTTCTAGCCGAAAAGATTTGGTTCCAAAAAGAGCCGCGGATAAGACGAGAATAATCCGCGCCAGTCGTTTGTCGTTTCATAAAACAAGTGTCCACGATTTACTGGCAGACCAGGAAACAGTAGTGTTTCTGGCTGGATTGGATAAACGGCGATATGGGTAAAAACGAGCAACAAATTATCTTTCGTCCATCATTGATGCCTGATACTCAATGATATGTATCTGTTGCCTTCAAGAAACTAAATATTCCCGATGATGTCAGTCATTGACGAAATCCTGTTCCCGCATGAAAATGTATGAGAATGATTTTCCTCTTCACCAAACTCCACCTCTTTCCTTTCATTTTGCTTCTTCTTTTTCTCTTTTTTTTTCATTACCTAAGCATTATTCACCTTTCATCACAGAGTTCTATAGGGACCTATTCAGCTATTCAAGCCTTGGTTCTGAAATAGGTTCTAACACTTTAGTTTCCACAATTTAGTCATTGCCGTACCAAGTGCTGGGCATACCTTGTCATCGAAAAGAATGGTTTGAATACAGATTGAATTTTATTATCATTATTATTATTATTATTATTATTATTATTATTATTATTATTATCATTATTATTACTACTATCATTACTATTATTTGATTTGCAGTGGCGGATCCAGAGCCGGTGCGCCCCCTTTATTCTTCGTTAAAAACAAAAGAAATAAAAAGAAGAAAATGAAATGAAACTAGGAAGTGGCACCAGAAATATTTGTTGTGCCCCCCCCCCCTTTTTTTTTACAGAATTCCTGGATCCGCCCCTGGATTCATTAAATGATGATAAAGTAATGAATGTTTAAATTAAGCAACCATAAGACCTACGACGGAGGATTATTAGGCACTGGAGCTAGAGTGTCTTGCATTTTGACAGAACAATATTTGAACATTGGACCTCGTGGTTAAAAGTAAGTAGTCTTATCCATAGAGCCACAACTGCGCCAACACATTTATATCAAGAAGAATGCTACTTGCTTCACAGTTAAGTTGTTTTCGCAATATGTTGCTTTATTGATTGTTTTTCCCCTGAAAAAGTAATGAAATCGAAATATTATACGAAACTTAAGTTTATCTTCACTGCTCTGAACTGAATAGAAATCGACTCAGATCAGCTAAACTCAGCTATACTCAACTAAACTCAACTCGACCCAACTCAACTCTACTTAACTTCACTCAACTCAATTCAATTCAACTCAACTCTCAACTCAACTCAACTCAACTCAACTCAACTCAACTCAACTCAACTCAACTCAACTCAACTCTCAACTCAGCAACTCAACTCACTTCAGCTCAGCTCAACCCAACTCAGCTCAAGTCAGCTCAACTCAACTCTCGGTATAAGATAGAAGGGAAGAGAAGGAGTTTCGCTCTGTACGGACTCACTTTAAATTCCATTTTGATCACAGATGAATATTGGACTTGATGTGCCGATAAACTTCCCAACAGTGATTAATTCCAGTCAATACAAATTTTGGACGAAGAACAATTTGACTCATGATGTCAATACAGAACGATATCTTAGAAAATGCTGAAGATTTGTACAGGTATGAAACTGGAGAGGTTTGGGGAAAAGATATAGGGACGGAGAGATGGCAGGTATATATGCATGCAAGGAAGAAAGACTGCCGTTTTACTTAGATGGTATAAAGGGATGAAAAGAAATGCCAACGTGAGTTGGTTTGAGAATTAGAGAGAAGAATAAAAAGAATGACAAAAAAGATTTTGTCGTTTTTTGTCAACTTACCATTTTGCCACTACAACTTCTCTTTGAGTTTCGTAACTTGACATGAGCTATATTAAATTGTAACAGTGCGATTAATCAACTCATGCTTCTCAGGTACAAAAAGGAAGGGAAGGAGAGCTCTAATCCTGTAGATGGCTACCTTAACATTAAAAAAAAGCACTGGCAATCTACTGTCGGAGAAGATCGACGATTTAACTTTAGCGGGCTTTTCATTATCATTCAAAAAAGGGGAAAATTTTTCCTCACGAACCTTCATTAGTCTTTTTTTCTGAGAGGACAAAACCTGCATGGCGCAAATTACGGGTTGTCTGACAGCGAGCGCAATTAGGCTCAGACTTTCGGACGACGCTGTGTTTTGTCCAATGTATCGAACGAATCAGCGAGGTGTCTCCGATATCATAAAGGTCTCGCATACACGGAACCCTCAAGACTTGATTGGATCGGTCCTGAAAGAAGACGAGGACCTCCGAATGTGTAACCTTTTTTTTTCTCCCCTCTTTATTCGCTTTTCAGGAGGCGCATGGATTCCTTTCACATTATTTTTGTCATGTCAGCGGCAAGGCAGGTTGGAGAAAGCGAATTACTTACGATCACTTGCGGCGGTATTGTTCGCCGGATTGCGGATGAAAGGGAGAACGACTCGAAGATTATCGGGATGACTGGGACAGAACAATGCCGATAATCCGTTCGTCAATGGCAGACGGAGAAACGATCGGGAGGGCACTGGCGTGATTATCGATCACACTCCGATAGCAGGCGTCATCAACAGCCTGAATTTAGGTGTTCCCATCAACACAACTACGCCAAAGCTGTTAAACTCGGTAACTTGCTCTTCTGCAATCGCTACTTTCTTCTAGAATTCAATTTCTATATTAAAGGTAATAAGTGAAAATATAATAAAGTAGAAATGTCTTCAACCGATGCACAAAAACACAACATTTTTATGAATGCGCTGTCATGTTAAAAGGACAGCTCCATTTGATTTTAATGAAAGCAAGTAAGCAGTGTATGTTTTTTTTTTCTCGGTGAATTGTATTTTCTTTGCTAATTCACTGTTCCTGCTGAAAGTACAGCTTGGTTTGATTTCATTATAATTGTGTTTTGTTAAATCGTGAATTCTGTAATACATATGATTCGCTTTATCATGAAATTGTATTGAATATGGAATCAATAAAAGATTATGGAAAAACAAAAAAACAACATGTAAACGTCTGTACAAAGCTGACGGAATATTCAGCGCTACTGGCAAGACCTTTTTTTCCGCTTTTTTTTGACAAGCCCAGTAAGCATTAGAAGTCGTTGATTAGCCATTGCATCCTAGCAACACATTAAGATACAGAATAAGTACAATTTGGAAACACAGAAGTACTGCGAAAGCAGTCATGACTGTTAGCAGTGCGATTTTATAACCATCTGCACAGTGTTCACATTACGTCATTTTATTTGCCGAGAGGCATCAACTTTCTAATTCTCTTTTCTAATTTGTTTTATTCCTCCAGTTACGATAATTGCTCGATAGAGTTATTCCTCCGAGAGTTATGTGGCAAGCCACTGTGTTTCGGGTTGGCTGACTTTTTTGTTTTTGTTTTCATTGCTGCATTGATTGCTTGGCGACATTCATTCACAATATTCAAAATATTGCGTAACACAGAATGTAAATGTTCTGCACACATACTCCTCCCCGAGATATTCCTATTTTACTAATTGCATTTTTAATCAACAAATGAAAGTATAAAAGAGGGGAAATTGACTCAACATTAAAAATCACCTAAGTAATTACTTCAAGTGATTTGAATTTCATTTGTGTTTAACAAATAAGAGTTTTATCCACTACTTTCTTCTTCTCTGTGATGTTTCTCTAACACTTCTCAGAGTCAATATATTTATATGATTGTATTTGCATATACGTAGTTATGAACAAGTGTCAATTTAAAACAAAAGTTCGAAAACGGTAAATTTACATGAGTTTTAACCGAATTTGTATTTCTTATCCTTTTCATAAGCATTATTCTAGTTTTGCATTTGGATTCTTTATTAGCCAGCGTTATTCAACGTATCTTTTTTTTCTTTCGCAGTCATTATTGAATTTAAGTGAATGCAATTTAATACGCCTTTCCCTACTTTAGCCCCGTTATGAGTGCATTTTGTCCAATGAACTTGATAATCCTATAAATGAAATAAACACGTCATGTTTGTACGTTTGGGGAGTACACTCTCATCAATATTTTGTATATAACGTTACAACAGCATCTCACCAAATTGGAACAAAATGTGGTGGGACTAAATTCAAAAGCAAAATTCTTTAGCAAAAACATAATTCTTCTTTTTTTATAAAGCACAATGTATCAATGAAACAAAGTAGATGTCACTACCATAAATGAAATGCAAAACAGCAATAGACATAGGTTTCAGTTTTCCAAGGTAATTGGTACATCATTATAGGCCCCACATTGTATAGAGAAGTGAGTACATTGTGGTACCAGTTGATTAGGTCAGCTTCACTTTCGATTCGACACTATGTACTCCATAACAGACCCATTATATCTTATCTACACAATAGAGGCCTTACATACCTTTAAAATCTATTAAGTCGATTTTAACAGCAAACTCTGCCAACAACATGTTATGTGTATGAACCGGAGCATGTAGGAAGAACAATAGCTAAGTTGACATTAATAGACGGTTTGAAGAACACTCGTTGTAAGAATCGGACTTTTGCTCTCTACAGTGTCTTAATTAGACGATTTGACGCTATAGAAATGCAGCTGACCGTGCACGATTAAGGGAGGACCGATCAATCTCTGCGCAATCGGTCATGTCGGTTCGATACTTTCTCACCCGATTCCCGCGTTCGACCACATTCTTTTGATCGTCCCTTTTCACGCCGTCTGCTCACGAACAGTGACAGGGGATCGTACCGCTATAATAATAAGGACGGGACAGGCGCAAACAGCGAAACTGATAGCTTGCGATCGTTTGAAAAGGGGGATGAAAATCGAAAATTTGTCGGGGTCTACACACGGGAATGTACTTTTCACAAGAAGGGGGGAATAAACTGAGCTAACAATTATCGACCCCTTCCAGCCGATCAATGCGATGCTCGATTGTCCATCGAAGGTCGCACGAACGAAAAGATCGTTTACCGTGGCTATTCTCTTTCCTTTTACTTACCTTTCACTCAAGTTGCCGATCGCTCTCTTCTTCTGTTTCCTTTTCAGAGTTTTTTTTTCTTTTTTTCCCTGGTGATCAGTCACTCGTAAATCATCCTTTCCAATTCTATTGACGTGATGTAATTGGCTACGAGCTTAGACACGTAATGTCCCATACCTCTTATCACGGTGCTGCAACGGAATCCTCTCTAGCCATAAAAGAAAACATAAACATCATCAGTAAATTAATAATACATTGTTGTTTGAAAAAATGTCTCTTCACCATCCCCCTCCAAGCGTTTGGGTATTCAGCGGAAGGCTTTCAACGCAAACAAACAAACAAACAAACAATGAATAAATAAATCAACACACAAACAAAATACAACGCAAGAATGTGAATATCTATTTCATTCTAGAAGCCACTGTCATTCCGAAATCGAGCTCCATCCTATCTACATCTGTTCCTAAACCGGTTTAGGAACAGATGTAGACCCTATATCTGATGTGATAACTAATTGGCATGATACTCCATACAACTAGTGGCAATATACACGATGTGCTTTTATATCATTGCGTATACACATTAACTTAACAGGGAATTTCGGACCAGTTGAAAGTTAGTCCGAAAAGAACAGAAAATGTTACAAGCATAGAAAATTTGATCAAAATCGGATCGAAAGTAAGAAAGTCACGAAATGATAAAGATCCACTAATCTTAGCATAATGTTTCTTAAACAGTTAATATGAATATGCAAATGACTGAGCTGATGATAAGCATCACCTCACAGTTACCTTAAAAAATGACGAAAATTAAATTCTTTTTTTTTCCTTTTTTTTCAATTCGTTTATTTCCATTTCAATAACAAAAAACAAAATTAAGCATTCAGTGTTATAGATGAACATATAAACAATGACATATATATTAAAAAACCACAACAACGACATCAGAATTACAGTCATAAATTGTTCCAGATTACAGCAGGCAACAAGTAAAATGGAAAATGGCGTACACATAAAACGCCAATAAGGCATGTAGGCGCGCGTACACCGTTGTTACAAACCATGTAGAATTGGAATCTAAGTTATTTTCAAAAATCATAAATCAGTTTTATACAGAAGCAAGGGCGTACCGAGGGGGGGTGTTTTGGGTGTTCAAACACCCCCCTTTGCCAAAAGGGGGGTGTTTGAGGTGTTCAAACACCTCCCTTGGGCAAAAGGGAGGTGTTTGAGCTGTTCAACACCCCTCTTCAGCAATGTTTAGATGTTGACAAATGAAACAAAAGCTGTCTTTACCGCTTTTATTTCCGTTTTGAATTCCGCCTTTCCTTTCTTTTGCGTTCATTTTCTCTCTCTCTCTCTCTCTTCCTTGTTTTATCTTAATGTTTGTGTGGACGATGACACATTATGGAGTTACATAATATACGCACTAAAGAACTCGTGTACAGTACGTGTTAATACTACGTTAACGCACCGCGCGCGAAGCTGACGCGCAAACAGTAGACATTCCCGATCCCTGCTTTGCTTTCTGACCGAATCGCGGAGATACACGTACATTGCGCATAATGTTCAGCGTTTACCGGTAATAGGGAGCTTTAGATTTTGACGCGCGGACGTTTGAGACGACGAGTGCGCTGGACGTTCTCCTCTCCCTGCGTCGTGTCGAAAAGTAGCTTTAGATTACGCTGGGACGCAACGTATAAAAAATGCAATCGCGCCCC
Organism: Diadema antillarum; assembly: GCF_040938485.1. Lineage (NCBI taxonomy): Eukaryota > Metazoa > Echinodermata > Echinoidea > Diadematoida > Diadematidae > Diadema > Diadema antillarum. Next base: position 97,248 of record NW_027271877.1, on the reverse strand, counting down.
CATATGATCAGTGCATGAAGAAGCTCTCTACGTCGCAAACTGTGCGGACGTGAAAACAGCCCAGTACGCGTAGTAAACAACTCAGGCGACGCAAGCTAAAAATAGATTGACTTTACGCGCGCTACTGCGCAAGCTCAGATCATGTTTTTTTCCTTTGAACGTCCGCGCGTCTAAAATCTAAAGCTCCCTATTATACCGTACGCGGTACCGTAAATTGTATATGATGCATAATATTATGTGTGTTTATAAAATGGGTTCAAGAATGTAGCCAATTGGAAGCGCTGAAATGAGTCACGTGTGCGTGCATTATTTTCTTCGGGTAAGCACTAAGAAGAGTCTCTCTTCCACCTCCCTGGCCTGACGTACGTCACAATGTTTTACACTAGCAGTGCGCACTCAATCAGTTGTTACAAGTGCGTCACGCGCTACTATACGCGCTGTCAATCCTGTAAACAACTTCTAGTTCGGGCCGCGGGCTGCCACAACAGCCGGCGGCCTTTCTTGTGCATAACAGTACGTGGCGTACGTATACTCTTCTATACGTACGTACAGTACTAGGTGAGTGTGCGGGATTTCCGAGTGCGACGTGCGTAAATGTTTGGGACGAACATCTTCGGACATCTTGACTTTTGAGCGAGTGCTACATGTAGCTGACTGGTATTGACCCACAAAGGTACGTGAATAATGCTGTTAGTTTTCGACCCATTTTATAAAACTAATGATGCACAGGATTATTTCGTGGCGTTAGTGAAGGTGCGGCTCACTCTCGAGTATTGACAACGGTTGCAAACATGCACTCGGCTGCGCCTCGTGCATGTCGCACCATTGTCAATACTCTCGAGCGCGCCGCACCTTCACTAACACACTCTATCCTGTGCATCATTAGTATAGCAGCGCAGCATGCATTGTTATACTAATGATGCACAGGATAGAGTGTGTTAGTGAAGGTGCGGCGCGCTCGAGAGTATTGACAATGGTGCGACATGCACGAGGCGCAGCCGAGTGCATGTTTGCAACCGTTGTCAATACTCGAGAGTGAGCCGCACCTTCACTAACGCCACGAAATAATCCTGTGCATCATTAGTTTTATAAAATGGGTCGAAAACTAACAGCATTATTCACGTACCTTTGTGGGTCAATACCAGTCAGCTACATGTAGCACTCGCTCAAAAGTCAAGATGTCCGAAGATGTTCGTCCCAAACATTTACGCACGTCGCACTCGGAAATCCCGCACACTCACCTAGTACTGTACGTACGTATAAGAGTATACGTACGCCACGTACTGTTATGCACAAGAAAGGCCGCCGGCTGTTGTGGCAGCCCGCGGCCCGAACTAGAAGTTGTTTACAGGATTGACAGCGCGTATAGTAGCGCGTGACGCACTTGTAACAACTGATTGAGTGCGCACTGCTAGTGTAAAACATTGTGACGTACGTCAGGCCAGGGAGGTGGAAGAGAGACTCTTCTTAGTGCTTACCTGAAGAAAATAATGCACGCACACGTGACTCATTTCAGCGCTTCCAATTGGCTACATTCTTGAACCCATTTTATAAAGCCTATTATAGGCACATTGCATGCTAAGTTTACATAGTAGTATCAACTACCAACAGTGGCCATGGTGGCGTATCTAGTGGGGGGGGGGGGGGCAAGGGGGGCACGTGAAAAAAAAAACGAGAAAAAGAAGAAGAAAACAAAAAACGACGAAGAAAAAGAAGAAGAAGAAGAAGAAGAAAAAAAAAAACCCTCGCCCGGACGGGGGGAAGGAGAATTGGGGGGGGGGGGGGCAGAAAACCAAATCAAACAAGATGAAAACAAAACATTAATTCCATGTTTTGTAACGCTGAAATATAAAAATTTTCGGCTCGCTCGCTGCGCCCGCTCGCCAAAATTTATCAAAAAAAAAAATAAGAAGAACAAAACGTAATGTTGATGTGGAAATATAAAAATTTCGGCTCACTCACTCGTAATTTAGAGTATTTAGTCCTTAGTCCTTAGTTTGTTGGCATAAATCGTTATCTATGAAGCCGTCACTATATCTTGATTAGAATTGTAAGATTTAATAACCAGAAAATGACAAGAATTCCATGTTTTGCAAGGTGAAATACAAAAATTGTCGGCTCGCTCGCTGCGCTCGCTCGCCAAAATTTATCAAAATTTATCAGATTTTATATCACCCTCAAAAAAACCTTTTAAGTGCTCGAAAAGCATATCAAGTGGACTTTTTTAAAGTCCCTACCGGGATGGGATTGGGGTTGAACACTGCTGGTATAAATCGTTATCTATAAGACCGTCACTATATCTTGATTAGAATTGTCATTCGAAGATTTAATAACCAAAAATGACAAGAATTCCATGTTTTGTAAGCTGAAATACAAAAATTGTCAGCTCGCTGGCTGCACTCGCTCGCCAAAATTCTTCAATATCTATTACATTTAAATCACCCTCAAAGACCCCTTCTAAGTGCTTGAAAAAGCATATCATGTGGACTTTTGTTAAGTCCCTACCGAGATGGGGTTGGACACTGTTGGTATAAATCGTTATCTATAAGGCCGTCACTATATAGTTAGAATTGTAATTCGAAGATTTAATAACCAAAAATGACAAGAATTCCATGTTATGTATAAAGCTGAAATATAAAAATTTTCGGCTAGCTTGCTGCGCTCGCTCGCCAAAATATATCAAAATTTAGGGTTGCCTATTACATTTAAATCACCCTCAAAAGACCCCTCTTAAGTGCTTCAAAAAGCATATCATGAGGACTTTTTTTTTAAGTCCCTACCGGATGGGGATGGGGTTGAACACTTTTTCAGAAATTAGGGGCGCAATTTTCGCGCTTGCCCCGGGCGCCGTTTTCCCTAGATACGCCACTGACTACCAAGTACAGTCAGTATACTAGTAGTAGCCTACTGGAAGCAGCAAGCTCTGGAAGCTCTGGGAGTAGCAAGTTACTTGCTACTCAAGGTAATTAGTAATAGCACATGGACTTGGTAATCTTTAGTAATAGTAGATATGAATTTTTCAATGACTGAAAGTTAAAACTGAAAGATAACTGAGTGTGAGTCTACAAATTGTGGTTGGATGACTTTATTGCGCCTAAAATTCACTAGATATCTAGGTCTAGGAACAGTGGCGTAACTACGGGGGGCATGGGGGGCACGTGCCCCCCCCCCCTCCCCCAATCCGCTGGTTAAAAAAAAAGAAAAAAAAAAGAAAAGCAAGAAAAAACAAGGGATAAAAAGGAAAAACCTACGAAAATGATAATTCAAGGGTTAGTAAACTGCTTTTGAAATCGACATGAAAGAATGATCAAGAAAAAAAGATATTTTTCTAAGATTTCTTTTAACCATAATAAAGAGGTATAACATTGTTCAAAAAGCCCGGAGTCGACAAAAGATTGTGATTCAGCGTGATTCCTGGTTGGCATTTTGAATACAAGCAGGATGTGCGCAGTGACTCAGAATATCGGAATGGCAAAAAGAGTCGCTGCAATGTTGCGCAATGTGATGTTTGATAGGTTGTACACATTTTGCTATCAAAGCTTGATCATTGATTATGCAGTGTTGCTATACATACTATAGTCTCTATTAAAATGCCTTGCATTGCCAATAATAAGACTTGACCTTGGCTATTTCCCAACTTTTCCATCTATATGAAACACACACACTCACAAACACAAACAAATTAGAGGATGCTCTATATAAAGTACAGATTTTGGACATCTTTCTCCCGCTTGGTCACTAATTCGACGCCCCCTCGCTGGTCATACCTCCCCCAATCATGAACATAAACCGACACCCTTGACTACTAGTGGCGGATCCAGGGGGCGCACCGGGCGCCCCCTCCCTCCAATGCGAAAAAAATATACATGTAGCTACAAACGACAGTTTTTAGACGGTAAAATGTCAAAATTTTTAAGCTCGCTCGCCTCGCTCGCTCGCATTTAACCGTTATATGCCATTCTCCTGATGTTACAGCCAGTGATTGCCAGCAGTTGCGCCCGGTGCGCCCCCCCCCCCCGAATTTCCAAAGCGAAAAAATATAGCTACAAACGGCAGTTTGGGGACTGTAAAATGTCAAAATTTTCAAGCTCGCTCGCTTCGCTCGCTCGCATTTAATCGTTATGCAATTCTCCTGATGTTGCTGTCAGTAATTGCCAGCAGTAATTACGCCCGGTGCGCCCCCTCCCCTTAATTTCCAAAGCGAAAAAATATAGCTACAAACGGCAGTTTTGGGACTGTAAAATGTCAAAATTATCAAGCTCGCTCGCTTCGCTCGCTCGCATTTAATCGTAATGCAATTCTTCTGATGTTGCTGTCAATAATTGCCAGCAGTTGCGCCCGGTGCGCCCCCTCCCCTTAATTTCCAAAGCGAAAAAATATAGCTACAAACGGCAGTTTGGGGACTGTAAAATGTCAAAATTTTCAAGCTCGCTCGCTTCGCTCGCTCGCATTTAATCGTTATGCAATTCTCCTGATGTTGCTGTCAGTAATTGCCAGCAGTTGTGCCCGGTGCGCCCCCTCCCCTTAATTTCCAAAGCGAAAAAATATAGCTACAAACGGCAGTTTGGGGACTGTAAAATGTCAAAATTATCAAGCTCGCTCGCTTCGCTCGCTCGCATTTAATCGTTATGCAATTCTCCTGATGTTGCTGTCAATAATTGCCAGCAGTTGCGCCCGGTGCGCCCCCTCCCCTTAATTTCCTAAGCGAAAAAATATAGCTACAAACGGCAGTTTTGGGACTGTAAAATGTCAAAATTTTCAAGCTCGCTCGCTTCACTCGCTCGCATTTAATCGTTATGCAATTCTCCTGATGTTGCTGTCAGTAATTGCCAGCAGTTGCGCCCGGTGCGCCCCCTCCCCTTAATTTCCAAAGCGAAAAAATATAGCTATAAACGGCAGTTTGGGGACTGAATAAAATGTCAAAATTATCAAGCTCGCTCGCTTCGCTCGCTCGCATTTAATCGTTATGCAATTCTCCTGATGTTACTGCCAGCAACTGCCAGCAGTTGCACCCGGTGCAACCCCCTTAATTTCCAAAGCAAATATATATATATATATATATATATATATATACATATATTATCATATATAGCTACAAACGGCAGTTTGGGGACTGTAAAATGTCAAAATTTTCAAGCTCGCTCGCTCCGCTCGCTCGCATTTAATTGTACAGTTATGCAATTCTGATGTTGCTTCCATGAGGTGCCCCCCCCCCCAATGTTTTGACCCACGGTACGCCACTGAACACCCCCCTTTAAAAAATCCTGGGTACGCCTATGTACAGAAGATACACAAAAGAACATAAAAACAAAAAACAAACAAAAACAAAAACAAAGATGTGAAGGATGGTTAAATACATCAATGTAATTCTAATCAAAAGACGAAAGATGTCTTTAATACTGCTTCTTAAATAAATTATTATGTTGCTTATTATAATTATCTGGGTTTATTGCATTCCAAAAAATGGTCCTGTATGACGAAGAGTTTGTTTTAATTTCGTACTAGGACATTTCCATTGATGAAATTTATTGCAGCTCCGTATGTTATGAATGTGTATATTTGAATTTAATGTGAACATATTCATGATGTAAGGAGAGAGTGTATCTGTGTGGAAACGTTGCATCAAGGAAGTTATTTGAAGTTTGTTTGTATCATGCAACTTAAGTGTTTTCAGTCATTTAAATAACTGAGAGGTGCGAGCTAAATGTGGAGATTTTGTAACATTACGAATTGCTTTCTTTTGAAATTTAGATAACTTATCAAGTCTGGAATTAAAAGTGTTTCCCCATATAACATTACAATACAACAAATGAGGTGATATAAAAGAATTCTACCATAAGAGAGTAAAATATATTGTTATTTTTGGCTGAACAACTTCAAAATAATGATCGGTAAGATATTTTGGGATTTGAGATTGGGTCATGATGATGTGTTAAAACTGCACAAACTCTATAATAAGTTGTAAAGCGATGACATCATCAACTCACAATTTGCATACAAATTTTAAACTGTCCGAGAATCATTTTGTAAAACCTAGTGCAAATTCACAATTCCATAACTTCCTTAATCTTTATTCGATTTTGATCAACCTTAATGTGCAATATTGTGCTCGTCAAATTTTACTCTTTATTTGCAGACTATAACTTTCAAGTGGTCCGAAATTGTCCGTTAGTCTCTTGGGACTTAATGTATAAATTTCTATGTAATGAAAACAGACTCGGAGGTTTCAGACACAGTCCTTCAGTGTAAGATTCTTACTTTCCAACTCAGCTTTTGTTCCGGGGATTGTACTAAGCATTCGACCTCTGCTACCTTTTCACAAATAAATCGGGACCAGAGGTTTATGACACATTTGAAACGAAATCATCGTTTCATTGAAAATTCAAAAGGAAGAAGGTTTTTTTTTTTCTTTTTTAAAGGCCTGTTCAAGTTTCAAGGTTACAAAGATAATGAGATGAGGACACGAGGACATGAGGGAAAGATGAATTGATATAATAGCAAAGGTCGTGTGTCTAAGTATTATGAAAGCGGTATATGGTGTTTTCATCACAACATCATGCACATGGTTGAAATCTATACAGCAATCAAAAGTTTTCGTAAAATCCATTATGTCCCTATTCGTCGTTTTATTTGTTCTTTTATGGCCATTATGAAAGTGTTGCCACCACAAATATGCCTGGAAAACTCAAAGGCAACATTCCATAGTATCATTTCAATAATTTTTTTATGTTTCTTATCATGATAAATACAATGAAGCCTGTATGAAGAAAGCTGACACCTGTTCTTTTGTGTGAAAAGTATCAGGCACCAACATCTACATGATAGTAAAACTTTATGAAACACACTTTGAACATGAGCAAAGTATTTTGAGTATAAAAAAAGATACAAGAAAGGCAAACACATCACAATTCATTTCACTCCCTTTTCACTCTTACAGCTGATAATTTTGCAGGAAAAACAGTTTAAGAAAACGACAAGGCTATATCTTAACCCTATAATTGAGATAATTGATGACAAACATGAAAAACATCTGCTCAAGAAAACCCCTAAAAAAAAACTTCTAAAACTTCCACGAATTCCCTTCGCTGTCTTTTTCCCTGTGACGCTCTCGCTCATCAGCCACGTCTCTATTATTTTCTTCTTTCGGTCGTTCGTTTGTTTGTTTGGTTTTGGTTTTCTTTCTCTTTCCCAGCTCTCCCTCTCTCCTCATTACCCCCCCCCCCCTCCTCCTCCTCCCCTTCTCTCTTTTTTCTTCCATGTCGTTACATCCCGGCTCTACTACAGTGCATTCTTTAGATGGCTGTCATGATAATTATTTTCCCTCCGTACTATCGTCGCTATCATGGAGCGCAGTTACTAATTGATTATGATAACTACCCTTTGTTGGTTTGACTGACACATTGATCAATATACATTAAACCACGCTTCTCCGTCATATATCTGTCTGTCTGTCTCGGTCCTATCCTTTCACCCGAACAGACTCTAAATAGAAGAAGTAGACGATGAAGAAAATGAAGAAGAAAAAGAGAAAGAAGAAGACGATAATGAGCAAAGACGCATGTAAATAATTTAGGGCACTGTATAAAGTAAACGCTGGCAATTTTCCATCATTAAGGACCTTGGTTTCGGGCCGTTTTTCCGCTTAAAAGTATCCGTATCAAAATCAATACCGCGCCTTGAGAGTGGTGTCAGACGAGGCGACTTCTTTCTGTAAGCTTCACACCTTCGCCGGCGACGACAAAGCCCTGGAAGACGATGCCCCTCTTCCCACCACAAAAGACGTGGAGACGAGCAGACGACATGTCTCCGAGAGTCTTTTCAACCCCAACATCCAAAATGCTCGGCCTGCATTGAGTGGGATGAGATAACTCGACTGCTTGCGTGCGATAAATCCGACATTATCCGATGCGATTATTTTGTCCGTTTTCTGAGCTCGCCCCTCCCCTCCCCCATCTCTCACTCTTTGTCACCCATTGCCAAAGATTTGTTTCTTTTTGTGTATGTCTTGTCTAATTCATCTCTCTGCGTGGAGCAAGGAGAAACTGATGACCGGCATTCATGTCGGGTTTTTCTTTTTATTTAATGGAAATTAATGATATTTTCTTCCCTACTTTCCTGTCGCACCTTTTCTTTACTGTGTGAAGCATCAAGCCATGTCGTGATCTTAAATGATTTGTGTCCAATACTTTTCGATAAACGTATGTTTCAAAATTCCAAGACGTTCGTATTCATGTCCAATTTTAATGAATGTCCATCAATCTGTCCTGATTGTATTCGTTGATGAAAGTAGCCAATATGACCACTCGAGGAATTGTGCTAACAATGCACTGAATCATATTATGCGCTAATTCGCACGTTCTTAATCGTCTATAATAATTATTCTATAGAATATAGCGGCGCTGTGGCATAGTGGATACGACTCCCGACTCCAAATCGGAGGACCCGAGTTCGATTCCCGCCCAGTCCTTACATTCTTGGACAAGATGTTTTTACCCACCGTGCCCATCTCTACCCAGGTTTATATATAAGTGGGTACCTGACAACTTCAGGGCAATGATAATGGCAGGGCCCTGTGATAGAGCAGTGGCAACACTGAAGAGGCTACCCTGGATAGATAAGACCTATCTTCTTGGATATGATCGTGTTTGCGAGAGACGTGACTGCTTCGTAAAAGGTAGTGAATATTTTAGATTCGACAATTTTCTTATTTTATGTCCAATTCCAGTGAAATTTCTGCTATTCTATGTATCGTAATCCGATTTTGCTTTTTTAAGTTTTGACGTAAACATGAAGCAGTGCAGCTTTTAGCTGTCCTATGCTGCAATTAGAGTGTTCTTGCTCAGTGGAATTTTATACACACAGAAAGAACTGCTGGACATAGAATGTTATATGTTGTATAGGACATTTTAGCGCTGTTTATGGTTTGATCTCGCAAAGTAGCATGATTATACTATCAACAATCTCCATTCATTCATTCATTCATTCATTCATTCATTTTATTTTCATACTTCTCATTTATGAACATTACAACAGAAACCAGACAAGTTCTTTTACCTTGTGAACAATGTGCAGAAAACAAACAATATACATGGTGATAACACAGTAATTACATGTAATGATAACTGGTCAAAATCGAAATCGAAATGGGGTTGATCAAAGAGAAGTATGACGGGACCTACATGAAAGCTAGCTTGTTTGGCTGTAAGCCCCGAGTAATTAGTGTTTGTGAAAAAAAAAAACGGAGAACGGATAGAAGACCAGAATGATGATGTAAGGTTGCCAAATTTTATGTAATAAAAAAGAAGAAGAAAAAGAAGTAGAAGAAAAACAAACAAACTATACATTAATATGAACTTACTGTGACCGAGCCATCATTATTATACAGCCTACTTTGGTGTATATACTATAAACCATTGTTGCATAAAACTTTCACCAGGATATGATCAGTAAGACACAAAAAGTAACATGTACAACTATTAAGCCATTTGGTGCCATTCAATGCTACCCCTGAGAAAGCTCACATTTGACCTGGGGTAAGTAAGAAATGAGTCAAATCTGAGTCTACTTCGCATTATATCTATAAGTGGGATATATCTGCTCAAGGGATTGTTTACTTCATTTGAGAAAAAGAGAGAAAGCTAAAGTGGCTATATTACAACTTAAATTCAAATTAACTCAACAACGGGGTTCTGTAACCTATCATACTGTACATCAGCGGCTTTTTGGAACGCTCAAAAAGAACCGTTATATGATGCTGAAAATGTTGACAAATTTGTTCATTCATTCCTGTGAGAAATAATGATAGACACATTTAGCTGACTCACAGGTAATAAAACTGCAGTAAAATGTTGTTAATCATACTTAGGGGTATTTCTAAGCAGGCCTAGATGTGGAGTGAATTTTAAGTAAATTCTACACACGTTTCCTGTATATATTTTGTTTGATTCTCTTTTCACAAAACTCTGCAGCGATTGACTTGTGCATGGGCGGGCAGATGATTTCGTTATTCTCACCTCGCTGGCGCTAATTCTTATCAAAATAAAACATGATAGAAAATATGTAAAGAAAGAAAATAGGTTAAGTGGATAATAGTTTTCATTTCCACAGCTTTTCAAGTCAGGCTGTGTAAATGAGAGGCATAATCGTGAGACTATTTTTATCTTCTGGTCCGTCTCGTTAACTGTGAGAATCGCTTCGATGCAAAAGATAATTGTGTTTGTGAAAAAAGAATGGCAGGCAGAAAGAGGGAGAGAGGGGGATATAGATAGATATATGGAGAGAGAGAGAGAGACAGACAGACAGAGAGAGACAGAGGCAGAGATAGAGAGGGATAGAGAGGGAAAGAGAGGGAGATAGAAATAGAGAGAGAGAGATAACGGTAGAGGTAGAGATAGAATTATGTATATATATATATATATATACATATATATACATATATATATATATATATTTACATATATACATATATATATATATATATATATATAGAGAGAGAGAGAGAGAGAGAGAGAGAGAGAGGGAGAGAGAGAGAGAGATATGGGCATCAGAAATATAACAAAGAAGTGACGGCTCGTGAGCTCATAACAATTTGATGACAGTGTGATACTACATTTATGGATAAAATACAATTTCACACAATCATCAAGGTGAATTTGATAGAATAAATTCCGACGAACATGCAGAATGGGATGTGTTTCACTGAAATTAGACATACATTTAGAAAGTCAAAACAAGAGTTATAAAGTGAAGTTCAAACCTTATATTCATTTTCCAAACTTTTTTTTTCAATAGAATTATCAACATTGCCTTCAATCACGTATTGTTATATATATACAGACGGATGTGACTATACGCCATCAGCTAACAAGTTTCCCAATGTTTCTTTTTTGCCCAAATGTCATAGAAATCGTGCTTTCTTTTTGTAGATAATTCAGCAACACAATTCGTGGCAACACAACAAAAGTCGGATGCGAAAGACTGAAGAGTTCCTTTTCAATGCTATATTAATTTTATGTCAACCTTTCACTTCCACAGATAATGAATCTGTAATATTTTAGGTCATTGGAAGTTTTGAGAGGCCAGTTTGCATCATGTCGTTGCTACTAATCACTTTTGCCTGCAATAGTGTGAAAATTGATATTCCTGAAGTTACCCAATTTCGGCCCGATTTGAGACTTCTCATTCCATGACGTTTGTGTGATTTTGTTGAACATGGTGTAAAATTACACCTTCTAGCTGAGAGCAAGTGAAGTCAAGTCAGACAAGAGGGAAAGACGTCAGGACATTTTGGCAGTTATTACAACCATAATAACAACGATAATTGAAATAATGAATAATAAATAATATTAGTGATAATAAAAATGATAAATAATAACAATAATAATGATAATAATAATCTTAATCATAACAACAAAAACAATATTTATAATTATAATGATAATAAAGATAGTAGTAAAGAAGAAAAAGAATCACCATCATCATGAAAACAATATACTGCCAACACCAAGTATTAATAATACCGTATCACCCTTTTCGAGAGTGAAGAATTAATCGCACACACTATCCACATCATGTGCTGGTGTACCAGAATAATCAATATGTTCATGAAGTGTTAGGTAAGAATTTTTAGAAATCCAATCAACATTAGATTATAGTCCCTTTGGATGCGGTCACTTCATTCAAGGGCAGGTATTCAATGTTAGAAGCATGACAAATCGAAGTTAATGTTATTCGATGACATACTTTGCACAATATCAAGAACATTTAACTTTGAGAGAAAATGAATGCAAGATCGTGTTTCCTTCCTTACTAATATCTGCTACATTTAAGGTAGCAACTTCGTTTCTTCGTATCACCATGGGTATATTGATGTCGAGACTCAGAATTAAAAAGAAAAAAATTCGCAGAGATAATCAGGAATCGTTTCAGAAAATAGCATGTGAACGGGAAGAATCTCACAATAGAGGGCAGTATTTCGGATTGTAGTGCAGCGTGTTAGCATTTACAATTGTATATGTTTTGCAACAAAAATTCTTCCTCCGATTATAGCATAAGGGATTATGTGAGGCTTTATTTAGCAGGTAATACAGATACTGTTATAATACAGTGTACCTCTTGTTTAATGAAAATTGTACAATATTTTAAACTAATGCTTTCAAATGTTAATTTTACACTTGATCTTCTTTCCATACTGTATTCGTCTTCTCATGATTTTACCTGCAATCATAAAAAAAATCTTATGTTTCGTCTGAAACCATCAATAAAAGATGAATTAACAGCAAACTAATGTGAGAAACGAAAAGTAAGCCTGGCGAGAAGGGTTGGAAGCATTGTATCTAAAGGAAGGTTAAAAAAAGTAAGAGAAAAGAAAAGACTGAAACCAGTATCAGAGTCGGGCATATGTATATTCCGCATGAAAGCAAAAAAATAGAACCCCCCCCCCCAAAAAAAAAGGAAAAAAAAAACACAAAAAAAACAATAAAAACAATAAAAAACAACAACTGCAACAATCTGTAGTCGAGACCACCAGGACGAAGAGAAACAAGAGAAAAAAAAAATGATTAAGGAATTACTACCCTTCCCCCCCCCCCCAAATAGTTTCTTCTTATTTTTCCACGGTAATTCACCAACAGTACAAGTTCAACTGCGAACTTAGTTTCCATTTTCTCTTCTTCTTCTTCTTTTTGCGGTGGCGTATGAAATCGCCCACTTATTTAGACAACTTTGACGAGTACTCATCCAGGGAAAATCGACCGACAAAGCGCTTGACACCTTTTAGGGAGGGCTTTGCTCGCCTGTTTTCAACGACTTCGCATCAAACGGGTGCGCATTCAAATCCGGAAATGAACGTATCGAGCCGAAAAATTAGCCGCTAAAAGGGCTTTATTATCTAAAGACGCTAAACAATTTGGCAGACACAAGTGAAGTTGCGGTGTACCTCTGGATTGGGTGCGATTCGCTTTTGTCTGGATCGTTTTTCTATCAACACGCGAGGGGCTTTGGAATTTTGAAGATCAAACGTTTAATCTCTCTCTCTTTTTTTTAATTCCGATTTTTTTTTCTTTTACGCATTGTACTTCAGCATGAGTTCATGCAAGTGTGGGAAGTGCATTGGTTGTTGATGGCAGATGAAAATATGTTACTGAGAGAGCGACGTTGGTGTACATGACTACTTTATACTCTCTCTGACAGTTGTCAGAGGACTATCTTCTCAAAATTCCGTTGGTATTCTTCACAAAAAGGAGATTAAGTGTAACGACAATGATAGATTATAAGTAAGCATGACACCTCTGAAGAAAAGGTACTGAATATATCTACTCTCAATCTCTATCTATCTATCTATCTATCTATCTATCTATCTATCTATCTATCTATATATCTGTCTGTCTGTCTGTCTGTCTACCTATCTATCTATCTGTTTATCTATCTATACATTTATATTATATTCATTTGCCAACAAAAAGACAGAAAGGTAAATTTATAGACATGAACAAATTAATGCGAATAACACGACGTAATGTTAATAATATATTCATGCATTCGTTTCCTGTAAAATTTAATATCTATATGATTCTGTTGGAAATGGAAAAATAAATGAATGAAAAATGACTGAATACAAGACCATCGATCAGGGGCCCGTGTCATAAAACTTGTCATCAGTGACAAGTTGTCATAGATGTGACAAGCTACTAAAATCCTTGCATCTGATTGGCTGAGAGCAAATTTGTCATAGAAATGTGGCAGTTGTCACTGATGACAAGTTTTATGAAACAGGCCCCAGATGTTCATGTTCATGATGATTAGGCATATTCATGTATAATATAAACTGACATTAAATCTGCTGAAATCCAGTCATCAGAGTCGGCATTGATGATCTGAAAGCAACCGAATATTCTGGAAATTCGGCAGCTGTCTCGTGTCCTATGAAAGTGACTTTGAACACACTAGCTATCGTATCTCATACTTTTTGTCGGAGGTAGCGGATCTTGTTAACAAGTTTTTCACGATTCCTGTTGACTTTAGCCAGCATGTAGCTTCATAATATTCAGGAAACTCATTCCAACACTTCGTTCAGTTTCAGCCTCATTCAGAGTTGCCAAATTTCCTTTACAAACGGGCTTCTGCTCCCACCTATTAAAAGTATTTATCGCTGTGAATCAGGTAATTCATATTATCCGAACGCGTGAAAATTCGCGGGTACGGGGATTAGCGGCTCTCCCCCTAGTGTGGGCCGATTTTCACGGGCCGCCACCCCGGCAGAAAACGTCTCTGACAATGGCGATGAATTCTCGCTCCATATAACTAAAATCAACGGATGACCTTGTCTCCGCGAAGTGGAAGTTCTTCCGTTTTCGCACCCTTGATTCTCTTTTGAAAGAAACGCGAAATTAGCTCAAGGTTAAACGGATTAAACTAGGTGTGTAATGCCGGGGACCTGACATTGTAATGTCAACTGCAAATATAAGTTGGAAGAAAATATTTATATGGCTTATTCCTTACAAACGCCGCCAAACGTAAAAGAATTAGTCGACGGAGCAAAGCGAGATGACCTGCTTGATATGCCTGAGATTGCCCAGGTCAGTTTCTGCGAGCTTCGTTAATGTAGTCATTGTCGTCTTCGTCGTGGCATTCGTCGGCGTCGTTGTTGTTGTTTCTGTTAATTTCTTTCCATTTATTTCGTTCCTTCCTCGTCAGGTATATCTGTTTTTTAATTGTATCTCTATAACCATGATAACCATGAAGATATGTGAATCGATCTTCGAGTTTCCAGTGCGCCATCACAATGAGTCATACAGCCCACGACTCATACAGCCCATGAGTTCGACATTAGGCAGATAAGGCCAATCAGTTCGACACCAGGTGAAAACAACCCACCGGTTCGACATTACAACACGGAGCTTAATGTGTCGGTCTCGCGGGCCTTGTTCGCTTGGTGTCGAACTCATGGGCTGTATGATTATCTCGTGGGCTGTATGACTCATGGGCTGTATGACTCGTTGGCTGTATGATCCGTGGATTCTGATTCGTGGGCTGTATGATTCATGGGTGTTGAACTCGTGACGTGCATCCAACAAATCTCGTCACCCTCTCAAGCTTCAAACAAGTCATTCAGGTACGACACACGAACTACTCTTTATAAGGCGCATGTAGATTTATTCAGCATGAACTCGGCATCTTGCTTGAATATTATATCATAATACGCAAAAGCATGCACAAATAGGCCTACATCACGCAAACACACAAACGCATAATCTTCCACAATACACACAAACATAACGCCTTCTTTCTCATTCTCTTCTCTTAATCCCCCACCCTTCTCATAGTGCACCATTTGCTGAATTTTGTTAAGCAAGGTGTGCGACACTGCCAATCAATTCTTCACAGCCATTCCTTCGAAACTGAACATCTACAACTCACGTACCACCTCCAAAGTTTACCCTCCTCACATTTTCCCGTCACTATCCAATACCTCCACTACTCCATTCCTTGCTCTCCCTTGCCGAGCACCTCAAACAGCACATACTATGCCTACTTGTGAAGAAGAAGCTGAAGAAGAAGAAGAAGGGGAAGAGGAGGAGGAGGAGGTTGAAAAAGGAGAAGATGAAAATGAAGAAGAGGGGGGGGGGGAAGGATATGAGCTGATGAGAACAAAATAAAGCCAGAATAATGATGGTAAAAAGGTGATGACAAGCATGATGACGGCGAATACTGACAACAAGGAAACACGAAAATGCCGAGCTTCATGGTTTCAGAAAGTGTGCATAGAAAAGGTCTTTATCAGCGATAAACATTAAGGAGGCAGGAACACATTGCATGAAATATACGCCATTTCAGCTTATGCGATAATATCAGTTTTAGCCATTTACCTTTCAAATCCCCCATGGCTATTTTACATCAATTTGTACTTGCTTTGTAATATTCAAAGCTATAGTGGTGATTAATGATTAATAAGAACATGACAATGCAAGGGCCGTGACTGCTTCTTCAAGTTTTTAACTAGTTCCGCACATCAAGACGTGGCGTATCCTTTGTTGGAATTCACAGACAGGTTTTATGACACAAAGGATGATTCATTCATTGTCTTTTGCTATGAATATGCGACCGCAATATAATGTTGTTTTTCCCCATTTTCAATCGCATCGTATATTTCACATCACAAAGTTTGCCCATATCACTTTTCTGCGCAGCATTCAATTCGAATCTTGTTTTGGTTTGTGGGTTAGGAGATTAGAACCTTTTTTTTTTCTTTCCAAACCGCATACTGCCAGTATTGGGGGCAATTTGAGTCTATTTTGCGCTTACTTTGGACCTATTTTCCGCTTATTAAGCCCAGATAGTTACCTTTCTTCCCCCTTCCTATTGGAAGTCGGAAGTTTTGACGCTTACAAATAACAGGTGCTTGCATCTCACCGTCGACATCAATGCAGAAAATTGAGTTTTCCGTTCCGCGTGCTGCGCGCCGCACTCAAATTCCTGCTGTCAATTAAACATAATTATATATTAAAGATTTTATCATACACTAAAAAGGGAAAAAAAAGGCCTAGAGCTTCAGCTTGTAGTTTGTTATGACTTGTAAAATGCCTGAATTTTCTATTGATTACTGTGCAATAAAGATTGGAATTAACACGACTAGTGACAGACCTTACTATGTCTGTCATTACCACAGGCAACCTGTCTGTATACAATATCAATGAAGTTTTGGGAGAGTGGGGCGCGAATGAGTTAACATGCATCATGTAGATTACAAATCGCAGTTTGCCGAAGATAGATGGCAATACAAAGGAATATATAACAGTTGTTGACTTGTTTCGACCTCGTCAATAATATTCATTTCTAACAACATATGTGTTGTTAGTGTGAAGTCTATAATCCAACAATTTTATAGATATCTCTATGGATACGTCATGATTTATCCTCTACCATTCGCTATTTTATCATCATTTATTTTTATTATCCCTTTAACAGTCAGCATGACAGTATGAATTTCATTTTGCCCGTCTTCCGCTATTACCCCCGCATCATTCTTACAAAAATAAATACACATTCATCATTGCTATTATTCATCTCAATATACCACCGTCATCATCGCCATTATCAATATCGTCATCCTCACGACAGAGTGTCGTCATCTAATCAATAACGTTGCTGTCATTGTCGTTTTCATTGACATGGTGTGACTGCCATTATATTCGTCATCTCCACATTCATCACCACTATTACCACGATCATCTATTTCTCCGTTTGGAAGACCGCAACCACTACCTCTTTCTCCATGGCAACAATCTCCAACATCGCAGCCACCTCCAAGTATACACTAATACCATACACCTCTACGGTCATCCAATCGCCATGACAACCACTTCACAGACTGCCGCAATCTCCATCTAAAACACCACCACCACCACCACCACCACCAATAGCCACCCCATCAACAGCATCGAAGCCACCTCCAACATCTTCGCAACCTCCACGTAAGTTATACACCACTGCCACCCAACTCCACCTCTACCGCCCCCAACATCACTGCCACAACTTCTAACATCATCGCCACCTCCACGTACACCACTACCACCTAACTCCGCTGCAACCACCTCCAAAATAATCGCCACATCCTTCAATGCCCTACTCCACTATCATCACCTCCATAGTCATCATCATCATCACCACCACCACCACCACCACCACCATCATCATCATCATTGTCATCACCACCACCACCACCACCACTATATCACCAGCACCAATTATCATCAACACCATCACCATAAAAAAAGTCGTCACCTTCATCGTTAGCAGCATCATCTCGTAAAGATCCCCACCCGTCGTGATCACTAAAAACAAGCAAACGAACAAACAAATGGAGAACAAAATCCTCACGTGACGGTCGTTACAGTGAAATGAACTAGATCAACTGACTTTGTATCAGTCAAAATTGCACTTTTTCATTTATCGCCTACTGAAGTAATTTTCATCATAACTGTCATTTCGACTAAGCTCGACACAAACTGGAATATTGGTCATCACACGATGAAATTTTAATTTTCAAAAGTTATATCGTCCCAATTTTCTGAAAGGAATAATCAATTTATGAATTTCAAATATGTAACAGCCTCAGTCTGTCGATCATTATATATATATATATATATATATATATATATATATATATATATATATATATATATATCAATTTCCTCCTTTTTTTTTTGGCTGTTGTTCCCTGATTTCCAATAAGCATATTTAATGCAGAAAAATTACACACTTTTCCTATCTTTAATTTGCAGAACGTAAAGAGATATTCATTATTGTCATGTGCATCAAACAACGTGTCATTATCGAGATCGGGAAACCAAAATTCCACTTCTTAAACGAACACAAACATCCTTTTCACGAAGCCTCGGTAACGCAAAGTACAAGTTCAGTGTGTATCGCCGTAGGTGTACATGCATGTGGCCAGCTTTATCCCGCGTGAAAGCTATTGTCGTCTCTCTGATCCAGCTTGGGGCATTTTTTCTTCTTTCTTTCCTTTTTTTTTTTCTTTCGCTGCCAAACTTCCAAACAATCGCTCCAAATACTATTGTTCGCCGCTTGACTGCGGTTGTTATGAGGCGAAATCCGCCAAAAGTGCATTCACTCTGGTTGAAAAAATATGTTGTGCCAAGGTGTGAAAGACTTCCAGATTGTTTCCTGCAGTTTCCTAATCGACTGCGTGTAAAAAGGGTAGGGGAACTTTTGAAAGGACAGTTGGTATCATAGAAAACAATAATGGTACGTGTTGGTTACCCTGCACCACCAGAGGGCGTGAGATATCTGACATCATTTGGATTTTTTCTCTTTTTTTTTTCAGAGAATGACTGATCACCTAAAACTTATCATTTGATAAACACTGACAGTCATAGTCGGCCTTCCTTTACCGCATTTAACATTAATAAGAAGCAGCAGCAGCAGCAACAACAACAACAACCACCAAACCGTACACTTCTACCACATCTTTCACATAAAAACCCCCCAAACAAACAAAAACAATGCTGCAATGGCGCCTTCGTCCAGATATTGTGTGTATATTACTATACCCAAAGAAAAAAGTCTTACTTAATCAAATCATTAATGTAATATGTCATTAGTATGATGATTACAAGTACAATGTATTCCAAACTGCGCAGAAACAAATCGGGTCAAGACGACAGATTCATTAGGCGTACTGTACTTGCAGAGTTACGTGTATATGATCATCGTTGGTGGCGCTATGCCTCTTTAGGCTGTGTAGGCACCAAAGATAGTTTTCACTGGGGAAAATCTCTTTGGTAGGCCCCACATTCCCCCCCCCCCCATCTGTTATAAAGCTTCCTCCAGTATACAATTGTATATTCTATAATTAGGAAAATGAGGTATAGAAATATACGATTTGTCTATTGGGGTAGCTTTCTCTCTCTCCCTCTGTGTCTTATTCATTTCTCCCTTTCTCTATCCTCCTCTCTCCCTCTCATATATATATATATATATATATATATATATATATATATACATATATATAATATATATACATATATATACAAACACATATATATATATATATATATATATATATATATATATGCTTTATGCATGTATGCATTCATGTGATGCAGACTAGAAAGGTAGAAAACACACACAAACACACACACACACACACATATATATATATATATATATATATATATATATATATATATATATATATGTGTGTATATACGGTCTATACAAGTACGGTCTCGGTCATCAGGTACAAAATGATATCTTTTAAATGACATACTGGTCCCTACATATAAAGGTACATTTTTGAAGTTATGGTCAAAAGAAGCAAATATTTTCCTATTATTCTCTTTATTTTTCCTGACCTTTAATTGCAAATATCTCCATTTGGCAAATATGGACTTATCGGTTTTTGCAAACAAACTCTTCATATATACATGTATATATATGTATGTATATGTATATATATATATATATATATATATATATATATATATATACATATATATATGTATATATATATATATGTATATATATATATATATGTGTGTGTGTGTGTGTGTTTGTGTGTGTTTTCTACCTTTCTAGTCTGCATCACACGAATGCATACATGCATAAAACAGGGCTCTACACTTACTTTCTTGTATGCTGGGCCGTTTGCGCCACTAAAATCTTTAAATCTGAAATTTTGGTGGCATGGAAAAGATAAATAGAGGCTTGTAACAACAACAAAAAAGTAACGATCTATTTTGAACCATAATTGCCCGATCAGGCCACCAAAACATAAATTTGGTGGCTCAACGATTTGTTTTTAGTGGCCCCAGGCCACCGCTAATATCAAGCCCTGCACAAAATATGATGAATACTATGTGTTGCCTGCTCACTCCTCACGGAAACACTCAGACACAGTCAACAATGAAGCAAAAGCTGACACAGCAAAATTTCAGCAGGTATCTTTTTTCTTTGGACAAAGTTTCTTTTCATACACCTGTTCAGTGTGTTGTACATTGTCATCATGAATATTCTGACACCATAATATTGGCAGGGATATCAACCTTGTACACAGCATTGCAGTAGTGTATTTTGAGGGCTGAAAATGCCAACTTTTGGTGTAAAAACATTATTTTTACCTTTTCTGCAATAGACATGTGTTGTAATGATATTGGGGACAAATAGTATTTTCCATAAAATCTGCAGTATTTTTCACTAAAAACAGTACAACAAAACTGAAAAAAAGGTAACATTTGGCATCTTTGTACTGTGCTAGGTGTAGTCAAATGAAGGGCAGAGGTATGGACAGGTTTGGATACGCAACTTCAATACATCATTTACATTAGTTAACAATTCCCTACAAAGAGGAAGGATTAATATAGAGCTCTATTACAATGTATGCTTGTCAACTTCAAATTATGGCTTGCAAAGAAGAAAAAAATGTGCACGGAAGGAGATATTCATATTTCACTAAATACTGATAGATGCAAATTTTACGTTTCACTTCAATTTATTATTATTATTATTATTATTATTATTATCATTTTTTGCCAGAAAATATGATGCCACCAATGTGTTGAGAATTTTTTGGGGTGATGAAATTAAGCTCTTGATAATAATACACGTAGCAACATACAGTGGAAGTTATAATCCCTTCGAGGAGAGACTAAGAGGTAGGTGCAAAAGCTTGGCCCTTGAGAATATATTTTCACAGATGTTCCACATAACTACACAAGAGTCAGATCCCTTCACATTAAAGGGATCATACAGTTTTGGTTGAGACCTAATTTCAGGTTTCTAACATTTTTTGGTGAGATAATGAGAAACCTCTCATGAAATATGAAAGAGCATGTAATTCTATGAGGAATTCAACATTTGATGAAAATTAGTTTTGAAATGGCTGAGATATCCAAAAAAGAGCAATTCTAATAAAGTATGGGACCCACACTTTATTACGATCGCTTTGTTTTACTTTGTTTTTGGATGTTTTAGTCATTCCAAACCCAATTTTCATCAAATAAACTTTGAATTCCTCTTAAAAAGGTATGCTCTGTACTATATCATAAGTGTTTTCTTGGTATCTTGCATAAAGTTAAAAGCCCAATTCTCATCTCCACCAATACTGTACCCTCCCTTTATTAAGCTTAAAAGCTTCATATTGGGCGCAGGGATTCCCAAATCAAAGTCGGCCAATCTCTAACTATAATTTCTACGTCAATCTGGCCGAGAGAGAGAAAGCGCTGAAAGAGGCTTGCTGTCGAATTCTGTAATGAAATGCATCCCTGGTATTCAAACACAGGAGTTTACACGGATGCAAAACTAAATAGGCCCTAACTCTAAAATTTCTTGCTCTTGGGTTAGTACAATGCATTTGGCTATCAAATTATTAGTACTATACATATGAAGTGCCACGTATTCTGAGCTTTACATCTGTTGTACTCAGTGATGTCATATTGAAGGATTAAAATCATATCATAAAAATTATAATCATATGTAGTATTAAAGCTAAAAGGTAGTACTTGGAAGGGCTCAAAATCCATCTCCCACCATTTGAAATTTGCTTGCATTATATTGGAAAACTCTACAAAGACTCTTGTCTGACTGATGCGATTTGTTGGGATAATGAGTTGTCTTGCAGTGTTTCAAGATCAAAAATGTGAAATAATATAAAGTCAGTATACCGACTTGTATTCCTGAAGCGCCCTCCCCCATTCAGCAGTGGGAAGAAGGCTGCTAGTACATAATAATCCAATCGTGTTTAGGCAGTAGTATTGCATCACATGCAGAACATTCTACAGGCAACCACTCGCGTGTGGAGTAGATACTGCTGTGGCCCAATTGTAATGGATGCGATTGAATATGAAACATCATGTGGCAACCACGATCTGGTAAGATCTGAGATTGTAGCACTTCCGGCAAAGCCTTTTTGGCTAATATTTTGCATTTTGGTATTTACCCAACTGATATCATATCACAGCACTATTTCACACATTTCTTATCCATTTGTGTACATTTTAGAGCAAAAATCAATAAATCTGCAGCCATATGAGAACTGTGCTTTCACTTTAAGAAGTTATGTAGCACACTATTCATTTGAATAGTTCGAGCCTCTGAAGCTTATTTTACGCAGTACACCATGTGTGTACACCAATAGATTGTGAGAAATGTGAATAATATGTACTGGAACATGTACACATGTACGCACATGTGTGTGTATGCACAATTTGATATATGATATACATGTATGTGTATATACACGAAATACAGTATGCATGCACATAAAGATGCAACATTCATCATTGTTCAAGACATAAACTGAGAGCTTTTAAGTTGTCACAACCACAATCATCAAAACATGGACTGGAATCTAATACACATTGTAGATGCTGCCTTGTTGTTGAGTTGCAAGTGAGACAGGTAGTATCACACAGCGTGAATTTGTCAATAATTGGCTTATACACATCTTCTACACATACATGTCTTCTATAATTCTATATCTATCTACTTTATAATCCATACATTCAAAACCAAACTATATTCTTCTCGTGATCAACAGAAATAAATACTCAATACCTCTGAAATTTGTCTTTGGAAATGATGCTACTTACTACATTTGTAGCTATATTCACAACTCAGTTGCGTATGTCGTCGATATTCCCACGTGGAGTTACTGCTTACAAAAGGCTACATTTAGTCACAACATGATTTTACAACATGTAGCTAGTCAACCAGCAAAGAGCAAATTCAAACATGTGTATATATATTTTTTTCTTGATAAAGATAGAAAGACTGAAATATATAAAACACAGTAAAAAATAATTGGCAGTTCAGCAAATCAGCAACATTATTGCAAAAGATCATACAGACATATATTGTACATGCATGGAGAGTGACAGTTTTGGGGTGCGTCATTGAGGTGATAAAAATGTTGTGGTATACATTTTGAGGCATGTACGAAGAATCAAAAGGAAAACTCACAAATGAGATGAAATGTATTCCTAGGAATAAATTCATTTCCTGTAAATAGACAGCTTCAGCTTTGTATTCATGTCATATGCTGGCTTTGTTTACAAAAGTTGCCCGTAACAACCGTAACAACCACAAAGCTTGCTGGAGGCTTGTCCTACCTAGTAACAATTAAGTGAATTCCTGCCTATACAACTTAATGGGAGGGAGCAGTAGGAAAAGAAGTATAGATAAATTGTAATACATGCACCACATGGTACATTACAGAAATTGTCTATTACAATGCTTGTACACCTCCCCAAGGCATGCCTGGCATAGCAACAACTAATGCTGCAAACTGGACTCCAAGTACAGAAATGAATTCAACAGAAAACAGGCGGCTTGAACAGCTATTAGCAACCTTCTTAGAAGGGAGGGGGGAAAACAAAATTTGAATTTTAATGTGTCAGGCTGTTAAAGGTGCATAGTCCCGGTAGTCTAAAGGGCGTTGTTGATGATACTGCCGATCACCGTTAGCATTGATACGAAGATTACCGAAGTTGGGCTGTCATCAAGAGTAAAGTGCGTAGGTGTTGCTAAGTAACGTTGCCTTCGTAGTCTTCTCTGCGCATCGCGCAGTCTGTAGTAATGCCAGAGTGCGTGCATATGTGCTTGTTATTATGACATCACAAAAGAAGTTTGCTAGAGCTGTCATCCCCCTGAGCCGAATCATGAGCCGAACTGTGATCGGACCACTGACTACAGTGAATCGGACTTCTTCGGATTCGGGGAAGTGGGCCACAACATAAGCGCTAAAGAGGAGTCGATAGCGTAGGTCTCTATAGGAAACTTGCGCCGTGCGCCCGCGTACGCATTTGACTAAAACACCGGGACCATGCACCTTTAACATTGTATGCATGCCTATTGTAGCTACTTTGAAGGTCCCGCCCTTTGGTAGACCATGAGCACACTCTGGAGTTATCATGACAATAAGCTGCATGGAAACATTGCACCTCAAATCACAGCAGAAGTACAATGGTGAACTGGTCTACAACTGGCAGAAGCACATCTGCAAATTTAAGTACATAATGAGACTAACTTATCAAAGGTATGCTTTCCCACAGCGACATCGTCTTAAAAGAAGTGAGGCATAATTTTGTGTCTGATTTCACTTTGCTAGATTTCTTTTTGAAAGAGCAAGCAGTGTTATCTCTGAGGCTAAACAATTACAAATGTTGTGATAGCTGTCCACTGATGTGTGGCTGTGCAATGCGCTTATACATAATTATATCACATGATTTCAAACACAAAAATTGCATGATGAAAATACTGAATTTGTGAATGCCTTGAAGCCATGGGGCAATCAGCGTACCATTTTGTTTGACACCATCGCACGCTGCTGACACTAGTGCACTACTAAGCTATGATAAAAAATAATTTGAAATATTACACATGAAAAATTTCCTGCATGAACATGAAATTTTGGGCATGTCCTCCTGCCCCCCCCCAAATAAAAAGTACAATGCTATTTATTCTGACTTGTATTACAATAAAATACAAATATGGCTTTCTTGTAAAGAAAAAATTTTAGTGTGATAATATTTGTAGTGCAACTCTGTACAGATATGCTGATTTGTATGTGCATTACATCAAATTAAAACAACTTAAATCAAAGTACATCATTTTTTTTTGGGGGGGGGATTAATAATTTTTTTTTGTGAGAAGAGAATAATCTGTACAAAATATATATATATACAGTATTTTTTTAATGCTACTGAAGGCATAAACTTAATTTACATGAAACATTGGAACATATTAGGTAATCTAATGAGCAGTGACATAAATTATGTCTCATGAAGAACAAAAATTGGTAAGTTAATGGTTGACCGAAATTAGGCAAAAATTACACCATGAAAGAAAACTACAGAACACTTGTGTTCCATGTGGCATTTCTGGTTTTTACCCTGTACTTGTCCTTTTCTGTGTTTCAGAATTCAGACTCAACTATATGAATAATTACTTCCACAGATTACTTTTTAGTGGTCATTCCCTTCACATGTCTGTACAAAAGTTTATAGTTTTCGACAAACACAAGAAAGAGAGGGCATTTTTTTTTGTGTGTGTTATGTCTCACTGTGAAATATGAAATACTAAAAGGCATATATTGTGTGCATGTTTTTTTTCACAAACAGTAGCAATGCTGATTACTTTATTAAGTTCAAAGCATTCCTGAACGTTTGAGCTACTTTTGGTGTGCTCGTGTGGTTGGGTGTGTGTGTGTGTGTGTGTGTGTGTGTGTATGTGTGGAGGGGGGGGGGGGGGGGAAGTGGGTACATAAGAATACACTTATATACACATTTTTCTCTTTTTTTTTTTGGGTGGGGAGGGGAATAATCATGTCTTTTGATATAACATGCTAATGTGAGAAGCTGTGTATTAAAAAAAGAATTTTCGGGCCACATGCACTTTCACAATGAAAACAAAGATACTGTGGCTAAGTACTGGAAGATCTTCAAATCTTATTAAAAACAGACAAATAAAAGAAAAACAGTGGTTTGGTTTTACAACATAGTTAGATGGACATTACTACTGTAGTTAGTACAAAGCATGTTTTGGAATGGTTAAAAAAAAACAAGTACGAGTAGCAGTAACATGTAGTACTGTTAATGGTATGATGGAAGCCATTTTAGCATACTCTGCCATTTTGAGCTACCAGGAAAAATTCCGGAAGAAATACATTTCAGCCATATTTAAACTGGTGTGGAATAGATGAGAAAAATGAATTGGCGATATGCATCACAGTAAGATCTGGTGGGGCAGAAAAACACAAGAATGAAAATGCATTACATGTGGAGAAAAAAACAAGAACAAAAATAGTTATTTAACACTCGTCCATCTCTCTGCTTCTGATCATCCTTTTTACCCTGGCCTAAAGGATTTGAACTGGCTGGGACTAAACCATTCTTTAGAAATGTCCACAGGTTTACTGCATGACAAAAATTCCTTAATACCTCTGAGTATATTGGGTACCACAAACTTTTGATGTGTAGGACTTTCTGAAAGACTTGAGCAAGATAGAGGAAAAACGATTGAAAGCAACATGAAAATATCTTTGTGACAGGTCTCATTGACTGAAAGTAATGATAATTACTCAAATTTTCATGGACCGTGATTATTCAATCTTGCAAAAGGGTATTCACTGAATTCTATAAGTTCCAGTCGGCTCTCTGTTTCCAAAATCTTTCTTGAAATCCTTGGAGACAGAGACATAAATTGGAGGTGTTAAGAACAATCTAATATGGCAGTTTCCCCGAAGGTGCTTCCCTGGTACGAAATAAACTTTGCGGTTGCTACATGTTGAAGGAAGGTCAGTCTCCTTTTCATACAATAATTTTTATATAGTATGATAAATAATGAAATGTCACAAGACACCATTGTCTGTACTACTCATACCCTGACATAGAGCGTTGGAGCACACACTCCACAACACCAACTTGACGAGCTGCACATTCAAAGATCTGAATCTACAGGGATGGGTACAAGACATCATTTGGGATACACTTTACTTGTGTATGTCGCATACACTTGCACATGTCTTGTCGCTTGGTGAAAGGTGGTTTCTTGTTCGAGTGCTCACACAGAGTCCAAATAATAGTGTCATATTCTTTCTTTTAAACAGTCCAGTTGCTCCTTCACAGTAAACGTGAGCAGAAAGCAAACTTTAGCTAGAGCACCACCTCACCGGTTGTCTGCACTCTGCCGTTTAAATGCATCAAGGGTGCGCTCTGGGAATGGGCCGGTGGGCTGGGGAGTGGACGGGATGGAAGGGGTCTGTCACTCATGTCCGGACCCTCGAGCTGCACATCGGGGAGCATCTTGACTGGAGAGCCGACCTCTGATGGAGTAAGGTACCCGTCTTCATCAACTCCAGTGGAGTCTGATGCTGCGCTACCGGCATTTGATAGCCGGGCACCCCTGCTGCCGGATGCCAGAGGGTTTGAAAACATGCCGGGGGAGTTGGAACTCTCGCCGAGCATCGCCTCAACGGCAGCCGCCGATCCCGCAGAAATCGCCCTCTGTCGCTGTCCACCAGGGCCTCCCAGCTTGCCCTGTCTGACCCTGGTTTGGACCGCCCCATCAGCAGGTAGGTCACTCAGCTGTCCCTGGGACCGTCTGCTGTAGGACTTTGTCTTGTTGGTGGCAGCGATACCTTTCACGTCTTTCAGATGCTGGGGTGTTTTCGGTTCTCCGCTTTCCCCCTCCTCGTCCCGGCTGCGGCTCTTCTGCCTCATCATCTTCAACCCGAGCCCAAACTTCCTCCTCACCCCTGAGACCTGGTTCTGCTTATCGGAACTCCTCTGTGGGGAGTCAAAGTGCACCGGCGCCATGGCAATGTCATGGGACTGTTCAGAGAGCAGATCTGGGTTGGACTGGGATTTCTTCATTCCACGCTTGAACTCCCGCTTGACGTGCTCCCTTTTGCTCAACACGTCCTCAAGTGCAACAGAACTGCGTGAGGGAGGTTTCTCTGGCTTTGAAAGATCCACGAGGGACTTAGATTTGATCATTTTCACTCTCTCCAGCGTCCGGGCTTTGAATGATTTTCTCTTGACTGCAGGTTCCATTTCATTTCCATCCATCTCCGACACTGCTGCCACCTGGCTGTACACTACACCGGGAGCCAAGACACCAGTCTCCGCCTGATGTGCTGATACTCGGTGCACCAACCGCGCAGTGTTTGCCACGGATTCTCCCATGTCCTCATAGGTAGTGACCGCATCCACATAGCCCACCGAGAATGTGCTGTTCCTGATCACGTGGCCCTGGACGCTGATTTCTTGAGGTGGTGCTTCATCGCTGATCCCCGCGTAACTTGTCTGATCGGCATCCTGCGCGGGGGTGGGGGGAAATATAGTGTTCACCTCCTCGTAGGCATACCGGGTCTTTTCTGGCGACAAAATGTAGGGGTTGTCTTCCAGGGGAGGTACAGCGTCGCGGGGCAGTGATGGAAGCTCCCTAGAGTTTACCCAGTCAGGGTTAGCTGGAGAGAATGCAAATGCCAGGTCAAGGGAACCAAGTGTCGGTGATCGATCGATGTAAGAGTCTGTAATTGAGGGGCTTCGCATGTTGTCCACAGATATCGACCTCGCAAGTGGGCTTCCACCCACAGCGCCCTCTGGGTCCACACCCTGATAAAAGTGTTCTCTCTCGGCAGAGGAGGCCCCCTCTTCCTGGAAGCCCCCTTCAAAGTAGGTGTGGATGAGGGGGCTGGGTGGGCTCTTGTCCTCGGCAGCTCTGCCAGAGGCACCTCTTTTGGTCTCCACCATGTAGTAACTGTGGTCCTGTGGCTTCATGTCGGCCAGAGTCACCTGTACAGGGGAGCCTTCGTACCCCTCGTTACCGATTCCTTTGAGGCCCTTTGGACTAGGGCTGCCGATCAGGGGTGTGTTCTCGTAGTTCTGCGTCAGCGTGTTGCGGTAGGACTGGGGGGTGAAATCCATGGACTGGTAGCTGGAGCGGTCGCTGGCTGCCGTGCTCTGGGTCAGGGTGCGCGGGATGGGCCGGTCCCAACTGGCCCGGTCCTTGCTGTCCCGACCCAGGCTGGCCCTGGTGAGGGTGCTCGACCCGGACATGCTTCCCGCGCCCATCTCGGTGTAAGGCAAATTCTCCTTGCCTGGCTCATCCATTTCTGTGTAGGGAAAGTTGTAGTCCTGGCTCAAGGAGGGCGTGGCACCTCGCGGATGGTACACCTTCTGTGGTAGGGACGGAACCCGGGGTGGTACAACTGGAGGTGGTTGAGTCCTTTGCACCTGCTCACTCCTTGTCCTGTCAAGGCGATGCTTTGATCCTGAAAAGACCAAGAGCACACATGCATGTGGATGGCTATGAGTGTATTGTCTTATCTTGAAAGAGCAGTAATGTCTATGATTAAAATGACATCATTCATATCACTTGAACTATTATTATTTGCCTACTTCAGACAAAAAACAACAAAGTTGACAGCCTTTGAATACCAACATGAGAAGATCATCAATATCAAGCGACAGAAAATTTCATGGGGGGGGGGGGTGGGTAGGTTAATGGGAATTGTTGGGGTGTGCTGGACAAACTATTTAACTAACTAGCCACTCAAGGTATACAAACCTTACTGGCAGCTTTGAAGGAAACACCTTGAAGGGTAAAATGAAGCATCAAGACTACTGAAAGATGGTATGCATCTTTAACCCATTGAGGACAGACTGATTTTGCTTCAACACACATTTCCCATAGACCCCTGCCAGAGTATACTTGGGACTCGTCCTCAAAGGGTTAAGAATACATTGTTTGCAACATATTATATACATATTATATATCTATATATTCCATCTTGCATGTGTGATGTGATTTTTTTTTTTTTTTTTTTCCTTAAGGGAGAGAAAGCATGGTGCTAGTTATTTACTCAGTGGATGAGATGTCTTTAATATGGTTTCAATTGTTGGGGAGTTTCCCAATGATGCACAGCAAAACCTACAAATTCAAGCACACACAGGTTTCTAGCTAAATGTATATCTTAAACAAGAAAAATACAAATATTTAAAGGGATTGTATAGTTTTGATTGAGACCTAACTTCATGTTTCTAACATTTTTTGGCGAGGTAATGAGAAACCTCACATGAAATATAAAAGAGCATGTAATTTCTTGTGGAATTCAACGTTTATTTGATGAAAACTGGTTTTGAAATGGCTGAGATATCCAAAACAGAGCGATTCTAATAAAGTGCGGGACCCACCTTTTATTATGATCGCTTTGTTTTACTTTGTTTTTGGATGTTTCAGTCATTCCAAACCCGATTTTCATCAAATAAACTTTGATTTCCTCTTAAAATGGTACACTCTGTACTTTTTCATAAGTGTTTTCTTAGTATCTCGCTAAAAGTTAGAAGCCCAATTCTCATCTCCACCAATACTGTACCATCCCTTTAAACATACAATTGTGCATAGTGCAAAAACATTAATTAGAACTAAAGCAAAGTAAGAGGGTCCTCTACTTGGAAAGCTTTGATATGCATTTGAAGAAATGGCACATAGTTTCTCCACAGAAAGTGCGGTTTACCAGCTGATGCATAGCAGAATTGTGTGCTACCTTTCGTTCATTTTCTTTACCTCGGCAAACTATTATTTCAAGCTTTTCAGGAGTCATCACTAATCCCATAGGACTCATGGAACACAGATTAAATTTAGAATTGAAAAAAAATATATATTCTTAATAAAGCACTTACACTCTCGTTATACCAAAGTCTCTTGAATAGAAGACACACTTCCAAACGAAGTTGTTCAAAAGTCAAATATACTATTGCTTTGCACCTCACTAACAGTAAAGCTATCCGTACATCTTGATAGTATAAGTCAGAGCTACAAAAAATGAAAATATTACGTGATACATTCCCCACATGGGCTTGTACATACCACAAATAAGCCATTTCATAAATGTCTATGTTTGTTTAAGTTTACCCAGTATTTAAAAATTGTCCATACTGGACAAAAGTATATTGTCAGTGCATATCATGGCCCCACTTTGGTGCCAGAGTTCATTTGGGATTGTCATAGTAACGCACCATTTCTAGATCGGTCCAGCCGATCGTAAACCTTCTGGCTACCTGGAACCGGTACGGCGGCGCTGTGGGGGGTGGGAGAGGCGGCTCTAGCTGCTTTTTAAAACACACACAGAAAAAAACAAACAAGCACAGACATGCATGGGTTATATATGATATAGTGCATGGGGATTTTGCAGGAGCATACAGTGGAGTGCTTAAACAGAAATACCACTCACAGTTAATGTTGGCTTTAGAAAACAGAGGTAGAATCAGATGAATAGAATATTAGAAGTTTCATGATAATCAGACTTATAATGATTTCTGGAATTTTAATGTTTCACGATATTTTTACTGAACAGAGGTATCCTAGCCAACCAAATACATAAATTAGTTGACAGTTAATGTTGGCTTTAGAAAACAGAGATAGAATCAGATGAATAGAATATTAGAAGTTTCATGATAATCAGACTTATAATGATTTCTGGAATTTTAATGTTTCACGATATTTTTACTGAACAGAGGTATCCTATCCAACCAAATACACAAATTAGTTGACATGATATTATGAATTCATAACTATGCAATTGGTTTGTGTAATAAATATTAGAAAAAAAAAATTGTGTTTTCGTCAATAATTCAGAAACCACATCATTCAGCCCCGTAATAGCATCTGCACTGAGTTATATAGCGCAACAAATATTGCTTTGAAGGATATAAAGTTTTTGTTTTCATTTCATATCGATATACTTCATATTGAAATCAGAAAACCATTGAAGATTTGTGTGTGGGTTGATGGGACCCTTGAAAAGTCACGACGTCATCACTTCACCAAATTTACATATGTGGCTGCTACTAGTATCACTGTTTTGTGAACACATGTAAACTTAAGAATTTTGTAACTTTCATATTTCATGGCTGATTCTGATGTATCTTCTAAAATCCCATTTACCTGATTTGACTCTATTTATCAAAGCCAACTCAAACATTATCTGGAATTGCAGTGCAACCCTTACTGTGCCGTGATGGATGTCCTTTACCATCAAGTCTCTCTCTTTTTTTTTTTCCTTATATTTTCAGCAGAGAGAGAAATACATGGCCATCTTAATCCCACGCATTAAGATTCATGCTGTGAAAAATCTGCCAAAGTGAGAGTGAGAAAGGTGTACACACTTCATTTTACAATGGTGGACTTATTTGAAAATACAGTGTGTTTTGCAGTTATCGATAGCCATTAAAACAATTTCAACTGCACATATGCTTGAAGTCTAAATATAGACACGTGCACACACACAGTCACACTCATCTTTGATTTTGGTGCTTCAACGTTTGCATATTCACACAAGCGCGGCACAGTAAGGGTCAAAAGAAAGCATTTGTTTTGTTTTGTGTTCTTCTAAGGGATGCTACAAAAAAAAGCAGAAAAGGACACATTTAGCAAAAAGGCATGCTCACGCACACACTATTGTCTAGCTTTAGTGTGCAAGAACATTGACTACTAGCTGAGTCCAAGCTAATACCAGAGAGCAAAAAAATAACATGCAATATCTGGTCGACCAAAAAGTGACGAGAAATGGCAATCAAAATGTGAGAAGAGTAATCCATGGACAGTTTGATATTTGCAACAGCTTCATACTACTTTGAATTTTCAAGTTCAATAGAGCAATCATACAATCTACTAAAATGGAAATTATGTCACTTGAACATAACAGAATGTCACATTTTTTTATGACACAGTGGTTCCACAAAATGCCTCAAAAGTATTATCGGAAAGGTAAATACAACAGTATTATCTCAGTGAATCTCAGTACTGTATAAGTGGTTTCTTTCGCGGTGGTTTTATATTCGCGCTTTTCGCGCTTTGAGGTTGAACCGCGAATTTAACATCACGCGAAAATGTTTTGAACTCGTGGCTTGTTACAACGCTATCATTACCGACCGCGGATTTAAACACACGCGAAAAAGTCGGCACCGATGGAAACCGCGAAAGTTTCCGTACGCGAAAGAAACCACTTTTACAGTATATATTCAGCACTCTTTTTTTAGGTAGCACTTTTGACTCATATTAGTTGCAATTGCTCTCAAACCATCATGTTATACAACAGCCATCTGAAGAGTTATCTTATCTTTTAAACTCTTCACTTTTATGAAGATTAAGAATGTTGAAAAGGAAAACAACTGAGCTATATTCTTGCCCATGCTGTTGAACTGGTATACTGCTGCTGCAGGCATGACAGAGAAAGTACCAAATACACGAAGAAATTAGTGAATTGATAAAGTGCATCAGAGCATTTCGTGACACTCAGAAGACAGTGTGAGAAACACAAATTCACAGCAATGCACACATTCAGATTGAAAGATTCCTAGCACGGCACCAAGGCAGAGAGTAAAATTCAAAAACCATGTAGCGTAACTTAAGTATGGAGAGGAAGTGATAATTTTGGAGGGATTTTTGCAAGTGCCACACTACACCATTCAAGCAATAGCCACAATTTGGGGAAAGTGATGCTTTTTGAAAGTGATGATTTTCTTTAAATATCTCTTCAGGTAGGGTGCAACTTTGACAGCATATTTGGCAGAGTGTAATATTGATGGATTTGCATCAAGAAGAATTTATTTTCTTTTCACAAACATCAAATACACAGTGAGCAATGATTTACGAGCAGGCTGTAAAGAAGAGGTAAAGGTGCATCAAAATGTTTCCATCAACAGATGAGAAGCGGAGTTTTAAAGAAAAAAAAATGCTGAGCTCGGTAAACTTGAAGAAATATCACCTTGTGACCCCCTCCTTGGCAAGAGTCCAAAAGTTGCTAATCGGAGCCTCTCGTAGTCCTGGTTGATTTCCTCTGCACTTGGCCTGGCCTGGACTTCTCCCTAGATCAGAGAACGAACAGACTGCACGGTTAGCTGTAAAAGCTCACTACCAAAAACAAGATGCAATGCCTCAGCAGACTTGTATTCTACAGAAATACAGAAGAAGAAGAAAAAAAAAATTGCCTTAACGCTTATTTGAAAGATTTCCTTCAACGGTACATCCTTTCAAAGAACTTTGAACATCAAATTTCAGCTTTACTGATTGATGCCACATCATCACAGTGAGTACTGATTGACAGATTCTGCGGAAGTACACAACCCAATATGGGAGTTATTTTCCAAAGTAAGATTTTTCTTTTGTGGATGTAGTCCAACTTTGCTCAGCCATGCTCTTCTGCTCCATTTCCTACTTAACATCATCACACATAGAGACGCAATTCTAATTATTCTGCTGGATGTTGTCACACTCCTTGATCATACTGAAAGCTGTCTTTATTGCCGATCAATATAAAAAGTGTTCTCAAATTCATTAATGTACCAGTTACGGTGCCTTCCTGTCTCATGTTATCAAACTCCTCAATAACATGTGATATTCCCTACCAGTCAATATGCTTTATATTGACTACCACCATTCTGATGACATCACACTTCTTGAGAGTCAGCTTGACATGATTATTAAAGAGAACATGTGATAACAAGTGATATTCCCCTTCCAGTCAATATATGTATAAATTGACTTCTATCAGTCTGATGTCTTTAAACTATTTTGGAGTCTGATCTACCTGAGTCAGAGAATGTGTGATAACATGTGATATTCCCCTACCAGTCAATATAAAGTGTACATTGACTTCAACCAGTCAGATGAAGTCAAACTGCCTGGGATGTCTACTCTACCTGATTTCCGATGTCCTCTGTTGTGTAGGTGTCCAGGAGGTCGTAGATCTCCCCGTCCTGGCCCGGAAGGGTCGCAAAGTCATACTCCGCCTCGCCCATAGGGGCGTTCCTGCCCGCCTTGAAGGAGAACCGCCCCGTCTCCGAGCTCTCAAACTCTCGGATGCTCTTCAGTGGCCACTGAGCAACCACAGACCGTGTGCGCTGGGAGACATAAGGATTAGTACAGTTATGTATTGCCTACGTCGGTCACACAGTTCTTCTGTATTTTTGACTCTGAGACAAGTTGAATTCATCCGACCTAAGTTGTATAATTCAACTACTTCCTAACGCAAACATAAAGGCACAGATGCAAAAAAAAGATATACAAAAAAAAAAAAAAAACGAAAAAAAAAACCGACATGTTTGCCAATGTATTCAAACTGTACTGCAAATCTTCACAATAATGGTAACCATTGTTTCTGCCACACACAGCAAGAACTACTGTATGAAAACTAGATTTTTGCTCCTTAATTGGTTGAGATATTTTATTGGCACAGGCCCACAGAAAAATATCCATAAATTTGAGTACACTTGTATACCAGCCTGTAGCAGGCTGCCTACATTGACAGATCAAAATCAGGAAGTTTTCAAAAAGCAATTGAGGAAACACTTGCTTGTTACATACATCTCAGCAGGGAATAACAATTTCAAAATCAGGGAGGTTTTTATATCCTCTTGTGAGAATATTAAAGAGTTGGTATACTTTTGGCTGAGGTGGGATTCAGGTTTTAACTTTTTGTGAGATAATTAGAAACCACTTATATGAAATATTAAAGAGTATTTTATACAATTCTTAGAGCAATTTTAAGTTTATTTGATGAAAATTGATTTTGAAATGTTGGAGATATCTAAAAACAAAGAAAAACAAAGTGGTCCTCCACCTTTTATTACGACCTCTTTGTTTTTGGACATCTTGGTCATTTCAAAACTGATTTTCATCAATTAACTTTAAACACTTCTTAGAATGGTATGCTCTTTAATATTTCATATAAGTGGTTTCTGATTATCTCACAAAAAGTTAAAATCTGAATCCCTATCTCAACCAAATATCCAAGTTTTCAGGGTGCATCCTGCCAAAATCAATTTGTAAGACTAGAAAAGCACTCTGAGAGCGCAGACTTCTGCCAAGCATGCAGCTCATTTCCACCACTGATCTTGTTCTTCTATTATTTCCACCATACGTACTGCAATGTGTGCAGAGTCGCCCGAATCCCAATATAGAAGCCTTTGTTACGTCATAAACCCTCAGCTGTACGGCGCGCCTCGCCCTAACAGAAACTAGACCACGCACTTTAGTGCGCGCATGCAAACCTCAAATGCGCGCAGCCTGAACTCGCAAGTTCATTGACCCTACCTGCTAAAATATCAAAATTCCTTCATAAATTCCCCCAAAATTCTTGGATCACTACCAAAAGTTAATCGTTTGGTACTTGTGTCATTCTCAACCTTTCCTGCAGTTTCATCCCAATCCGTTCAATACTTTTTGAGTTATTTTGCGCACGGACAAACAAACGAACGAACGAACGAACAAACCAACAGTAACGAAAACATAACCTCCCCACTTGGCGGAGGTAACTAGGTAGCAGTGCTGCTCTTGGGTGGAAACCAAGGGTGTGGGGAAGAGGACGGCTTGAATATCAGTGTGTACCTACCTTGATGGCAAGGGTCATACCCCACTTGGAGAGGTGGAGCAGGCACTTGGAGGCCCTGGCTCCTATCCTTCGCATAGACTCTGAGTTGTCTGGGTTCACTTCGAAGCACCGGCCTGGATCATTGAAAGGAGGAAAAGAGCAGCAATGATGACAGAGGTTCATGTTGTAATAGTGAAGATGACGGTAATGATGATAATAATAATGATGATGATAATGATGATAATAATAATAATGATCATAATCATAATAACAACAACTACAACAACAACAACAACAACAACAATATTTAATTCAAAGGTGAATCGGGCAACACCCCGCTTACTTTTTTAAAAATGTTTCCTGAATTATAAAGAATTATAAAATCACAAAAATGTATACCAAACTAATGCATGAAATCTCACGATGACCGACATAAATATCAACAAATCTCCCCACCGTGGCAGGGGAACATCCTTTCCCACACTCTTCCCCCCTTGCTCACTCCGCTCACTTTGTGCCCCCCTTCACGGAATTCCTGGATCCGCCCCTGGTTTCATATTTAACAAGTCTAATACCACTACTCTGAATCCATGACACTCGGCAGAAACAGCTACATAGTTTTCATTTTACAAGTCAACAGCTCATTTCTTCTTTAGATGAGAATCTCAATAAATTTCCAGCTTTAACATTTTAGTGTTTATAAATGCTTCTTGTGATACACAGATTTTTAGTAGGTCAGCCGACTAAAAATCTACTGAACACAAGCAATATGCAATTGTATATTCGTGCTCAGATCTAAAAATAATGCCTTTATAGTACTATGCACCAGTAGTTTGATATTCTGCCTGATCAATTGCAAGTGGAGAAGGTCAAGGAAAGCTATAAAGAGGCTGGGAGACAAGTCTATCATCCTATGGCAAAAACCTTCATACTGAGATGAAAGACGATCCTACAGACCATTCCAGCACAAACAATTATCTTTTTCAAATAGCCTTGACCCTGCTGGATTAATAAAAGGCTTTCAAGCAAGCAAACAAGAAAGCACAAAAAAAAAAAGAAGAAAAAATGGTTATTACACAACTTTTCCACATTATATCACAATTTCAATTCTTTCCTCTTACATAGTACTTTGCACTTATACTTTTGAAGAGCCACAACTTGGCTCAATTGTATACTCTGCAATTATGAAAAAAAAATCACAATTTCTTTCCATATTTCCTCACACAGGTCAACGGAAGGCAGGCCATTCAACATCTTAGATAAAATCAGTGAACTCTCCGATGATGTAACAAGAAATGCCTTAATAATATTGAAAAGGCAAAAAGAAAAAGAAAAATATGCCCAGCAATATAAGATGTTAAAACCATTTTCATTTTTAGTATCACAACACAAAATATCAAAGTATCACAGACCGTCCATCTAAAGTTGGAAATTACCATTTTTTTTTTTCCGAATAAGGATGATAATTTTTCACTCTTATCACTTACGGTTCTTGATCACGAATTCTATGACAAGCGAAAATTACCGTACAAGTCCTCGTACGCAGGAAATATACTTGCAAAATGCATGGCTCACATACAAAATCTACCTGATACATGAAGACTTCTTCAAAAGTTTTCACAGTAGTATGTACTAAGGGTAATAAAATGTGCTTGTCGTATATCAGGGATATCAGGAGCAACATACAGTAAAGGGATTTGACAATGCCTAGATTTGAGCACAGACATGATATTGTGGCAAACAAGTAAAAACACCTCATGATTAACCCGTAGAAGACAAGTCCCATGTGTATCTCGGGCAGGTGTTTATGGAAAATGCATGTTGAAGCAAAATCAGCTCATCCTCAATTGGTTATGACAACATTCTGAGATTCTAGTACCTCTGCAGTGATAGCTACCATCACGAAATCTGAAAAGAAAATACTCACAGCCGATTGGCTGTTGCCAAGTTATTGCCATGGTAGCTGCAGATGATTGTACATTGTAATCACTGCCCACTGTCAGTACTTCACTGAAACTTAGCCCTTGATGCCAAAGTGCAATAATCCCATCTGACTTACATTGTGGCACTAATTGCTTCACTGTGACTATGTCTTTAAAAATCCAGGTTAATGAGAGGCCATGCACTATCAGTACATCAGGTAGCACAGTATACTTCTGCCGGCTCTTCAAACTTTCCGCATAATTACCTCTTAAATTGCCTACCGGACTACCTGTTGTCCACAAAGCCCAATACTTCTGGAAAAATAGCTTGACAAAAATCCAATAATATACCCACCATTGAACTGAATTTCCCGGCAAAGCTGTTTTTCATTCTCTGCCCCCCCCCCCCCCATGGTCTATATACATAGTTGATTTAAAACCTAGCACATGTGGCAATCATTGTATATATTCACAATGTGAATATGGAAGTTCACACACAACACTGACCACATATCATCAGGTCGTCCCTAGTCTGATAGAAAGTACGGATACACAAAGACATATACTGTCATATTCAAATTACCATGAGAAGCTCACATGGGCCTAAATTTTTACTCACTTGCCTAAAGGTGCATTCGCTTGCGATGTGTATGCAAGCAGAGGAGTGGACTAGGCAAAAAGAAGATCAACTAGAGATATTTGATTGCAGCAAGCAGTCAATAGGGATGTATCGGCTTTCTCATGCAATGGCTACATTATGTCTGTCATGAGTACATGTCCCTTCATTTACATTTTAAGTACTGTAAAAGCTGTTATTTTTGCATACATATTTTTCATGAATGAGGTCACACTGACAGACATTTTCGGAAGATGATTTTTTTTCTTTTTTGCGACCGGACAGAGAGGCATTAAGTGTATTTTGCTTGTCCGTTTGCTCCGCCACTTTATGCAATCAAGACCAGGTGGCAATATGTTCATGTGGTGTTAAATTCACGGTCCAACATTGATTCGCGAAATTCAAGTAAATTAACCCTCGCAAGCTATTACAGCTATTACAGTTAGTTTATTGATCTTACTATTGACTTTGAGAACTAACCTTCACACCTCTCTGCACAGAGGAAGTGTTCCAAACTTTGGTTCAATCCAGTACTGTACATCAAAACTATCAAATCTTACTAACAGACTTTCTTGGCAGAATCTCATGTTTAGCTGAAATTCAGTGACTTTTGACCTTGACATTTAGACCTCAAAGGGATGGTACAGTTTTGGTGGAGATGAGAATTGGGCTTTTAACTTTTTTCGAGATACCAAGAAAACACTTATGAAATAGTGCAGAGCATACCATTTAAAGAGGAATTCAAAGTTTATTTGATGAAAATCGGGTTTGGAATGACTGAAACATCCAAAAACAAAGTAAAACAAAGCGATCGTAATAAAGTGTGGGTCCCAGACTTATTAGAATCGCTCTGTTTTGGATATCTCAGCCATTTCAAAACCAATTTTCATCAAATAAACGTTGAATTTCTCATGGAATTACATGCTCTTTCATATTTCATAAGAGGTTTCTCATTATCTCACAAAAAAATGTTAGAAACCTGAAATTAGGTCTAAACCAAAACTATACGATCCCTTTAACCCCTGTCATTTGAGAATGTTCAGACAGACAGACAGTTTGTGAATGTATTGCTTCTAGCACCCTTTAGGGCAGAAGCATACAATCATAAGAGTCTGCTGACGAATAGAATGTATAATTCATGGGGTTGGTGCGCGACGCAGGCTCGTTGCCATGGTTACCTGGAAAATCTGCCCGAAGCTTGGTCTGGATCTGGAGGTAGAAGACCCAGAGGTCCATCACCATCTGGCTGTCCGCCAGGAAGCGCCATTTCACCTTGGGCGTGTGAAGTTCGAAGATGTGCTGCTTGCCCGTCGGGTCGTGCCGCTTGTCCACCCTGTAGTAGGGCGCCAGCCGGAGGCTGCCTGGGGAAGGGAGGATGTGATGGTAAGATTAAAAATAAAGATTGAGGCTTGTAATGAGACTACCTAAATGTTCCATATTATAATCACATCTCTACTTTCGATGTAGGGGGGGGGGGGGGAGGGGGTATTGTTAACATGCACCGAAATTATCATTTACCAGTATACTCCAAATATACACATAATAGAGGATTTTATTCCTCATTTCCGCCAGACTTCATGCACATATTGAATGTGACACAAAACCTTGGAGATTTATGAAGGGGGTGATGCACTGACATCATAAAAGGTTCACATATATGCTGAGTACAAGCTGCCCTCTTGTGTCATCTACTTGTACATGGATGCCTCGTATGTTTTTATTTTTTTGTTTTCAGAATAATGGGGGCACTAGACTCACTGCCACAGCCACATGATGTACCAATCTCCCTGTAGATGCTGTTATACCCATACTGCACTGTTGTAGGTTTACAGAATGTTCATGACAACTGTGTGCAGTACACTCAAGGCACTGTTCACAATCTACATGCAGTCTATCCCTATCTGGGTAACTGCTTTGGATGAATAATGATAAAAAAAAGAGACCAAACATCTGGACATAAGACTAAGATGACCTTGGAGCATGAACCTGTGACTCTGCATGAATAAACACAGCCAGTAGTTGGAAGACAATGATACAATGGTCAACACAACAAAAAATACTGGGCCCTCATGACAATAACTTTGTTTTCCCACCTCTCTCTGTATTTGACATTGAGGGCATACCATCTTTTTCAATATTATCCCTACCTTGCATTATTGCCATACATGTATACGCTGTGATTTTAAACCTCATTTCATACACAGTAAGTTTACCGGTACTTCTAGCCATTGTGAAACCAAAATGGCTTTTCTATATCAGCTTCCACAGGATGTCATGTGAATGATCAATCTCACAACTTACAAACTCAAACTCCCATTGATATGAAAGAACTAGCAAAAATCAACTCCCCCCCCCAAAAAAAAAAAAAAACAAACTTGCAAAACATCTGCAAAAATATGTACTAGTAGATCTTTGACAAAATGCTGAACAAATACAGATGAGAGTGAAAGAGCTTTTGATAATGAATATTCCTATTACTGTTTAGATCACATGACTTTGCTATTTTCGGCATATAAAGTCTCATAATCTAATAACCCATTGACGACAAGTCCTGAGTATACTCGGGCAAGTGTCTATATGTTGTAGTAAAACCACCCCGTCCTCAATATAATGTAAATTGACATTTTCAGGCAAGAAATGCACTGGTTCAAGATTCAACATTGTACAGATCAAGGCCCAGATAAGCAGTAATGGTGATTGTTTTGTGTGTGTGATTAAATCACATTCTTTTGTGACATTTGTCAGATCTTAAAGGACAAGTTCACCTTCATAAACATAAGGATTGAGAAAATGCAACAATATTAGTAGAACACATCAGTGAAAGT
The DNA here is from genome assembly GCF_040938485.1 of Diadema antillarum. Lineage (NCBI taxonomy): Eukaryota > Metazoa > Echinodermata > Echinoidea > Diadematoida > Diadematidae > Diadema > Diadema antillarum. The sequence goes on along the minus strand of NW_027271877.1, from coordinate 55,491 downwards.
TTGAGGAAAATTGGACAATCGATGCAAAAGTTATTAATTTTTTAAATTTTTGTGTTGGAACCGCTGGATGAGGAGACTACTACAGCTTGTGAGTCATATGCGTACAACTGTATAAAGAAAATATAAAAGAAAATTCAACATATTTTCACTTTTTTCGCATAATAAAAGAGCAATTGACGTGCCTCTTTCTAAAGGCAGGGGGAGTAATATTACCCATAACATTTATCGGTAACGAGTCAGGGGAATGTGTACTTTTTTCAAAAGATGGAATTTTGAGAAATTCTCTTTATATTTTCCTTATATTGTTGTACGCATGTGACATCTAAGTTATTCATACACTGCAGTAGTCTTCTCATCCAGCGGGTACTGCACAAAAACTTCAAAAATTCATAACTTTTGAACGGATTGTCTGATTTTCCTCAAACTTTCAATGATGTGTTCTACTAATATTGCTACATTCTCTCAATCCTTATGTTTATGAAGGTGAACTTGTCCTTTAATAAAAGTGATGTGGGTTGGTTTGATAATATGTATCAGCAAGTTTTCAAAATGATTTTTTTTCCCCTTGTAGGAACAAGTTTTCCTGTGCAAAAACAATCTTTTTGCAGAATGCTGCATGACACTTATAATTGCAGCCTAGCATTGGCATGTTTTAATTGAAAGTGTCTTTGAAGATAGCATGAGTTGTGCATGCTTTTATGTGCACATGTCACTTTTAACCATTAATCTTTTTGAAGCAGGCAAGCAAGATGGTTTACTTTTGTATACAGTCCACCTGCCTGCAATGTATAAAAGGTTGTACAATTACACTGTAAATTCTTGAAAACGAAAAAGGGCCATCAACAAGCAAACAGAAAACGAAATACAGGATGGAAATTGGTATATATACATGTTATGTGTGCTGGACTGAACTGAGTAGGTGGAAGAAACAGAAATATGACTTCCAGTTTCAATTCCTGCGTAGGGTCAAACATTCATTGTTATGCACTATACATGTGTCACCAATCTGTGTACAGTTGAACCTCTCTTATCCGGCCTCCCTTTATCCGGATCTCTCTATTATAAGGACACAATCTCGCCGTGATTTTTTTTTCTATAATTACAGGAGGAAAGGGGGATTCCCAACTCCTTGAGAACTCCTACACAAACACACAGGAATTACATATTACTTCCAACATGATTAGCATACATTACATCAAATTTCCTTCCAAATTGCTTACCTTCAGACATTTTAACATCCCCAAACATCCCCAAATGTAACAATGAAAAGGTTGCAGTATACACATTACTACATGTGGTACTACAATGGGCTACATCAGTACTTGTGTATGTACATGTATAAAGCATTGAGTCTCCCGTATCCGGCCAAATCCCTTATCCGGATGAGCCCCGGTCCCGACTTGTCCGGATACGAGAGGTTCAACTGTATATACATTGTATACAATGTACATGAGATAGTATTAAAAAAATAAAGGGAGAGAGAGATAGAATAATAGATGGGAGAAGACAGGGAGACACGGAGCAGAGAGAGACAGAAAAGAAAGAAAGAAGGAAAAAAAAAAAAGGAGGGAAAGACAGATTCACTACATGTACTGTGTACATCCCTACTGTACCAGTAGTATTTCTGATTCCCAGTATCATGGTGGAAAACTTTCAATTACTGGTACATCTTACACAAATCTGGTAACTCTGTTGTTGTTTTTGCTTTTGTTTGTTTGTTTTCATAGGGTCAGATCTAACCTGATTTTGGCCTAATAAATGCACAATGCTACTCTGTGTTCGGTATGACTTTGAAAAACTATACAATAGTAAAACCATACAAACAGGATCCTTGAAGTCTCATTAGGATATTTGTCAGTTTAAACAGGGAGTAATTTTTCTGGTATCACATCACAACTTGCTATGCATTTTTATACCACTGTTACATAAAGTAACTTTTGTGTAGGAGTTTTCTTCCATAGAAATGTACAAGATTCCTTTGCATAGAAAATTCAGGAAAATCTTTCAACTGAAGAAGGGTTTTACAATTTCTCCCATAACTCTATTTCAAATGTCTGTTTAGTTGCTTTGTAGTTCCTCAAAATCCGCACATGGGTTTCATAAGTATCTGGCTGTGGATTTCTTGAACTTGCTTGACTCAACTGACTGCCTCAACACTAGTACCTGGTACGTGTACAGTGTTTATCTAATGTTATAGAGGAATTCCAGCCCAGTTATAAGTTAGTCTGATTAGAAAGAGATAAATCTTATGAGTACAACCAGTGAAAAATTAATAAAAGTTGGATAAAGATTATGAAAGTTATGAAACTTTGAAGTTTTGCTTACAAGTACTTCTGCAGAAAATTTCTCATACAGTTGATATGAATGTGCAAATGAGTGAGCTGATGATGTCACTACCAAATAATTTCATTGATCGTGTATAAAAATATGACAAAAATTCCATGTTTCTGTTATCAAACTGAACTGTATAATGACGGTGTTCCTGGTTGAATAACTTCAGAATAATGATCAGTTAGATAGAAGGATTTGAGACTGGGGCGTAATTGCATTTGGATGAAAAACAGGAAATTTCAACATGTTACCATTTGTATGTAAAAACTTTATGGGAAATTGTGAGGGATGACATCATCACTTCACTATTCGCCTATATATTGACTGTTCAAGAACTGTTTCCTGAAAGATTAGCGAAACTTCCTTATTTTTTATCTGATTTTTTATTATATCTTCATTGTTGCGTTATTAAGAAAATTCTGCCTTCCTCTTTCCAGACTAACATTTATCTGCACTGAATTTCCCTCTGTAAAAAAATATCAAAGAACTTCCTCCCTCCTGCACAGTACATAGAAACTAAAAGTCAGATGACAAACTGATGAAACACTCACAATGACAACCACTCTCGTTTTGTGTGTGTGTGCTGGTTTGGCATTTTCCTGTCCTACTTGCTTCACGTATTTTTTGTTTTTTCCAAACCACATTCTGACATGACATCCTTTCAAGTGTATTTATACTCTCGAGAACAGGGACGATGATAATTTTGATTCGAAACATTCTGCAAATTGTCATTGTGGCCTATACCACAAGTTTCTCTTGACGGAAGTGGACTAAGTGGGAAGCGCAATAAAAGTTTCATGATCTTGTACAGATCTTCTTTGAAAAAAAAAAGAAGAGAAGAAAAATATTAGAAAAATTAAATGTTATTTACAGCATAATCTCTTTATATATCATGGCAGCAATCCAGTACCCCATCACTATAGAAGATGGTACTTAATAATCTAAAACATTGCTGAATCTTTCCTCAATGATAACCACACCACTGAATATTCAATTTGTTTCTCTTTTGCTTTCACCTGTGAGAGATAAAGCAAAAAATCTGAAAATACTTGTGAGTAATGATTGTTGCTTCTTTCTTTATTCAACATAGACAACAAGTGACCAGAAATATAAACTACCGTAAAGTTCCGTGTATAAGACGCACTATTTTTTCGTCAGAAAACATTGAAAATCGGGGGTGCGTCGTATACACGGGTACAGTCGAATCACGGAAAAAAATCCGTCATGTACACCCAATTTTATAAGGCCAACTTGGGGCCATGTATGCCCATCGACGTTTGGAAGGTAAGCAATCACTAAAACTTAAGGATAAATAAGCGATCTTTCAATCGGAACACACACAAAAGCTGCAAATACGAGATAAACTTACGATCGGCCTTGTGCAGTAACGATGTATCAATCTGGCCATAGACAACAGCTGTAACAGCACTGCTGTATGCTACCGATGTCAGTCTACCAAGCTACCAACAGCCAACCTAGTAGCTGGAATACGCGATGTACAGGTATCATTACTAAATTACCAATACCGTAAAACTTATCAATGTACTAGTATCAATATGGCCATAGACAAAAGCTGTAAAATACGGAGTAGGATCGACACTATGTCACCGTAAATATGAACGATGTGTGAAGCATGCATGCATATCCGTGTCGTTCGTTTGCTCTTCATTCCACGAGGCCAGCTAGGATAGCATAGCTACACTGTAGCTAGCTAGCTTTGGCAAAGGCAGCAGCTGCAGCAGAGAGGCTTTTGCAATGGACTCGCGTGCACACAGCGATCGGATCGTAACGCGCTTGCCCGTTGCGCGCTGTGTGTGCAAGTCCATTGCTCTCTGTGTGCGTGTGCTGAAATTATAGCGAGCTGCCTTTTGCAAAAGGCTAGCACTGTGCATACAAGCATGGTACAAGAGACACACATGTTACTGGTAATCCCTCCGGGCGAAACAACAGTGAGTGTAATTACCGTACGCACCGTACGTCTCGCCGTATGATCCCTCTGCTACACTTGTTGATGTTATTCTTATTTTTCGTAATGAACCTTCCAGTCTGACATGCGTCAATACGCGAGACACCCTCTGCCATGTATGACAGCAAAGATCGTATTGTACACTCATGAGTACGATGTGCATGACACATGTACCATGATTGAAAGGCCAAACAATAGCAAGTGAGTACCAAGACAAGTCTCGCATTTTGCGTCTTCCATATTTTGCCGATGTCCGATGAATACCGTTAAAGAAAGTATAAAAGGAAACGAAAAATAGAGCAAATACATGCTGCATTCTAGGGAAATTTTGAGCAGAAAAAATATGTATGACACACGCAATATTTGCGTGGATTTTTTTTTTTTTTTTAAATTTTAGGTCCGAAAGTAGGGGTGCGTCTTATACACGGGTGCGTCTTATACACGGAACTTTACGGTAGTCACAGTAATGATGCTATTTATGAATGGAAGAACAAAGCAGTACCTACACAGATTTTCTAAATAGAATTCATGTGCAGCTCAATCTTTTTTCCAAGTTATGTCTCAGAGAGGAGAAAATTTCCTATGTAGATTTTAAGTACGGTACTATGTGTTATACTCAGTTCTGGTAAGCAAAAGGATAAAAATGGCAAGTGCTGCTTTTGTGTGTGCATATGCTTGCATAGAATTGCTCTGTCTTGTGTACTCAGCGGGTGCAAGTGACAGACAGAATTATGTGGTATTGTGTTGTAAGTTGCCTTGGTAATCCACCATTTGTAACAATCACTTTACTCATCATACCCAGGAAGATAATAAACGGAAAGATGTTAACTCCGCAAATGACATGGGTCGTCAGCAGCACACCAGGGATCACCAGTGTTTCAGCCATTTAAGTGCTGTACACCTCCCCCTTGCTGGCCGGTGCTGCGTTAGGATCCCCTTGACAGCACCCCCATGGCATTTCAAAGAAGAACAAAACAAAACAAAACAAAACAAAGCAAAACATCACAAAACAAGACAAAAAAAAAGGAAAACGCTTGGCATCAATCACCTCTCCTCACTCCAGAAACACTCTCTCTACACCCCCCCTATTCCCACCACCCCCCAGGCCTTCCCTACTATCCATGCAGATCCTGTCTCTGCTGCCCCACAAATTCTCCTGATCCACCTTTCCCCGTCCCTACCACCTATTCCCATCCCTCTGACCCACCTCCTTACCGATCGTCCAGCATATCCCCTGCACCCCACCTCCACAGTATGTACCTCCGCTCTCCACCCCCTTTTCTCACACTCCTCCCTCAACTCAGCATACCTATCCAGCTTTATTTCCCTTGCCTCATCCATCCTTGTCTCCCATGGCACAGTCAGCTCCACCATTGCTAACCTGTGCACAGACCTAGCCACCAGCACCATGTCCGGCCGAAGGGCAGTTACTACCACCTCCTCTGGCACTGTACGGTTTCCCTCATCCACCCGCACCTCCCAATCATCCCCCGCTGCTAAGATCCCCCCACCATCATCCCTCTGACCCTTCCTTCTCACACTGCATCTCACCCCCTCCTTCACAAACCGGATTCCCCTCACCCTAGGAGGCCCATTCTTCTTCCTTGCCTCCACTGCCACCCTCGCCACCTCCGCCATCTCCTTCAACACCTGGTTATGCCTCCATGTATAGGCCTGTAATAGACCTCCACATGCTGACAAAATGTCCTCTGTGAGCCCTTCGCCTTGTTGCAAACCCTGCATCCACCATCCTCCACAATGCCCCATCTCTGGAGATTTACTGGAGATGGCAAAACATCAAAGGTGGAACTGATCATGAAGCGCACAGCTCCAGAGGACATTGACCAAAGGTCATTCCATGACACCTTCCTCTGCTCCACCCCTTCCCATCGAGTCCATGCTCCCTGCACTCCCTGCTGTACAGCCTTGGCAAAGCGATACTCCTCCTCCTTCTCCTTAAAGGACAAGTTCACCTTCATAAACATAACGATTGAGAGAATGCAACAATATTAGTAGAACACATCAGTGAAAGTTTGAGGAAAATTGGACAATCGATGCAAAAGTTATGAATTTTTGAAATTTTTGTTTTGGAACCGCTGGATGAGGAGACTACTACAGCTTGTGAGTCATATGCGTACAACAGTATAAAGAAAATATAAAAAAAATTCAACATATTTTCACTTTTTTCGCATAATAAAAGAGCACTTGACTTGCCTCTTTCTAAATGCAGGGGGAATAATATTACCCATAACATTTGTCGGTAACGAGTCGGGGGAATGTGTACTTTTTTCATAAGATGAAATTTTGTGAAATTCTCTTTATATTTTCCTTATATTGTTGTACGCATGTGACATTTAAGTTTTTCACACACTGCAGTAGTCTTTTCATCCAGCGGTTACTGCACAAAAACTTCAAAAATTCATAACTTTTGAACGGATTGTCCGATTTTCCTCAAACTTTCAATGATGTGTTCTACTAATATTGCTACATTCTCTCAATCCTTATGTTTATGAAGGTGGACTTGTCCTTTAACCGCCTCCACCACCAACTCCCTCCTACCCTTCCTGCCTTGCTTGCTGTACCATCTAACACCCTGATGAAACCCGACCCCTTTCCAACCCACCTGAACCGCACCCTGCATCTCCTTCCACTTTGCCATTGCCACTGCCTCGTCCGCAGCCTCTTCCGCCCTCCACTTCCTCCCTGTGCGGATCGGTGGCCTAACTCCTGCTATTGCCTGGTCCTTTGACTCCCTCATCATCATCACTAGCCTAACCTTGCCAGCTTTAAACTCCTCCACCACTGACGTCATAGGCAATTGCAACCTGCCTGATCTGCAAAAGAATGCCAGATCTGTAAGCATTCTTGGAACGCCTAACCACTTACGGTAGTACAAGTTCATCTTCTGCTGCATCCTCTCAACCCTGGACACTGCCACCTCGTACACCTGCAGTTGCCACATGATCCGTGGTAGCAAGCCGAACTGGCAGCACCACACCTTCGCATTCCCAGGGATAAGTGTCCTGTCCACCCTCTTCAACCACTCCACCACTTTCTCATAGATCTGAACTCCTCGGTGCCTGTCATTCAACTTGCCCTCATACCACCGCCCAAGGCTCTTTACACCCTGCTCAGTGACCTGAGGGATATCTTCTCCCCCAATCTGAAATCTCCTTGCGACCACCTTCCCCTTCCGCACTGACACTGAGCGGCTCTTCTTGGCCTTGAACTTCATCCGTGTCCAGGCCACCAACTCCTCTAACCTATGGAGGCCATCTTTGACCTGGGTCTCGTTGCCAGACACGATTGTGAGATCATCCATGAAAGCCCTAATCGAAGGCACAACCACATCCGCAGCCAGCATCAACCCTTCAATTCTCGGGGCCACACACCGGGTTAACACTTCCATCTCAAGGACAAACAGCAGCGGTGAGACTGGACACCTCATGGGGATGCCAATTTCTAGCGCTTGCCATTCTGTTGTGTAAGTCTGGGTCGTGAATCTCATCCTGAACTGGCTGTAGTAGCTCTGCACCATCTCGCGGATCACCCTAGGGACCCAGAAAAACTCAAGAGCAAAGCTGAGATACCTGTGAGGAACTGATCCATATGCATTTGAAAGATCCAACCAGATGACATCCACATCCTCCTTCTCACGTTTGCACCTCTGGATTGACTCCCAAATCATCTGGACATGCTCCGTGCACCCAGGGAAACCCGGGATCCCTGCCTTCTGTATAGAGGTGTCCACAAACTTGTTCTTCATGACAAATTCTGACAACCACCTCGCTAAGACACTAAAGAGGATCTTACCATCCACGTTGAGAAGCGAAATCGGCCTAAACTGGCCAATGCCTTTGGCATCCCTCTCCTTTGGGATATATACCCCTTCTGCCACACACCAGCTGACTGGAACAATCCGCTCCCGCCATAGCACCCTTAGGATCCGCCACAGCACCCTTCGAACACGAGGACAGTATTTGAACAGCTTGTAGGACAAGCCATTCTGCCCAGCTGCACTACCAGCTCGGGCCTTTTTAACCACGGCTTCAACCTCCCACAACTTCAACTCACTCAAGTCAAAGCTGACCTCTGGCTCCTGTGGCCTCAATAGCCCTGCCACCCCAGTAAAAGGCTCCTCTCTCCTCCCATCACAGTATGTGGCCTTCAGATGCCTCTCGAGCTCTTCCTTCGACACCTCTAAACTTCCTGAAACCCCTTCCTCAAACAACCTCTTTGTGAACCTGTGCGGATTCTTATAGAACTCCCTCCTCTCCCTCCTCCTCCTCCTCCGCTTCCTACACTGATATTCAGCCCTCCTAACATCCGCATACGTAAGTTGCCTTGGTAATCCACCATTTGTAACAATCACTTTACTCATCATACCCTAGGGTAATGCAACTTACAATATTCAACACAAGAAATCAAATGTTGAGAAGAAATCAAAGATCTGCCATCAGTAATCCATCCCATCCATAATGTTTCCATTCAAAATACTCTGAAGATGGCTTCCGCAGTTATATTTTGATCTGAAGTGCTCATTTGTTGATGTTCCCAAGTACCCGGCTAATTTCTTCTTCAAAATAAGTTACCGGCACTTACTGCAATCACTGCACACTGAAGGAGGTATCATGTTCCATTAGTATCGATATATCATGACATTTTCTATGTATAATACTACATGAAACCAAATGGACAGCAAAAGACATGCAAATATCACCTGAAAACATTCCCATTGTATCTCAGGAACATGTGTGCTCAAGACTATCGCATAACAGCATGATGATAATTCCGACGGAAATGGTAAATTTCTTCAGTTCCACTGGCTAGAGAAGTCTAGTTGTAACTGTGTAATAAGCTACACAGTCCGGAGTAGGTGGTGAGTTCTGTGCATACCCTATACAGATAAAGTACACCTGGTCTGTGTTACTAGTACCTTGACTTCTTGAACCTGTAATCCTAATTGGGTCATCACAAATTGTTACCAAACATCTGGTTCTTTTGAATCGTACATCTAAACTGTGCATTAACAATGACAATATTGTAACCTTGGTCAGCGCAGTATTACAAAGTGGCAAGAAAAAAGATCCAGTAGAAAGTGAACTCACCATATTGTATACAGGTAGAAAATTTACTAGTGATTAACTTCAAAATTCATGCAGGAGTTTGCACCTATTCAATGTGCTTCCCTCTAATTCATCATACATGTAATATCTATCACATATTATTCATTTTTATATATTGAATTATTTACACATACTCTGTTTCCACTCACCAAAAATTCTGGAGTTATGGCTTTCCTTTCCTCTGAAACCCAAGCGGTACTCATGAAAATATATATCTTTTTGCTTTGCATATAATTTTCAAACTTGATGTCTGCGTGAAATTACCTCATTTTCATGCATTGATGCTATTTCTGATGCTTGCCCTGTACATACGATATGCATAATTGCTGTTTTTACGATTGACTGCAACACAGTGAACTGAAAGGAATGGAAATAGAAAATTGCATGTTGATTTATAGTGCATGTCACATTTGTACGGGGGGGGGGGGGGAGGGAGGGGGTTAGGTTGCTGGATGCATTGAATAAATGTTTATGTTTGGGGGTTGAAGAAAAACCCATTAGTGTCCTACCACCAAGATAATCAGGGCTGCCAACATTCACAAATCAAAATCAGAAAGGTTTGACAGAGCCATCAGGGAGACACTAACATGAGTCTGAACATCATGACAAGTGAAAGTAACTCCCAAATTTTTCACACTTTATTCTTTAGTCAGGATAAAAAGAGATGGATTTTCAGGGAGCCTTTGGCAGAATCATAATACAAAGCCTGTATCAGGGATGGCTGTACATAGTGTTACAGTGGGGGAGGTATTCGTGACCCCACTGCTACAAAGCATACGACACTCGAGTCCGAAAATAACTTGCGAAGTTCCTTATCCAGACACAGAGCACTTGAACGCCCAATCTGGGTGGGTGGGTCAAAATGGTACCCCAAGCTTAGATGGGAAGAATGTAAAGATGGAACCTTTAAAATATACTGATTTTTTTTTCCCATCCAACTTTTTTTTTTCAGACAAAAGAAAAATGTGGGGAGCCCCCCCCCCAAAAAAAAAAAAAGAAAAAAAAATATTGGTGATGTGATTTTTTTTCCCATCATTGTTTGCTTGCTTGTTTGTTTGTTTTTGGTTGTATGGTCCCTGCACTATAAATGAGCCATCTTGGTCGCGTAGCACTCTAGTCTTCACACTTTGTGTGATTTTGACATTTATAAAAACATAACTTTACAAATTTCTATAAAAGGAACACTGTACATACTTTTAACAGGATTCTGTTGATGATAGACATCAGTAACATTATCTCCTTTTTCTTGACACAATTGTAGCTCAGTCTTTGAATTTTTTGGGTGTTTTTTTTTTTTAACCATGTGGAATAACATTGCTCAACAACTTTCTAGAAAGAAATGCTGCAGTTCAAACCATTTTCCGCTCAAGATAGTACGTCAGTGACATTATTTTTCTTTTACGCCCAACAGGACAATGGAAGTAACATCCTTCCTTCGTGTGAGCAACAACAAAAGAAAACAAAAACAAAACCTGTAAATGTGACACCATAATCACATGACTATCAAAGCACTTCAAAATCAAACACTGGATAGTATGTCTTATGATTTATCCACATTCAATTGGTTGTAACTTTCTATTCGAGCTCTTTGATTTGGTATCAATTTCCTGCAAGTGTACACTTTAAAAGTCATCATAGTTGGATGTACAGTAACTTTCCCTTTTGGTCTGAACTCACATGTAATCCCTAGAAGTGATTTTAATCTACACCAATGCACACGTCAATAACTAAACTTTGCAGACATGTACACACAACAGCTCAATGGATCATACAGCAAGTGATAGGGTAATGACGACTGTAAGAGACAAAGTAAGACTTCCCACACCATGTACAGACAATGAAACAAAAGCAACAGAATATAAAAAACTACTTTAAACATTTTGACCATTGATATGCCTTAAAATGTACAAACTGCACATTCAATTGGTATCTCGCTGGAGTTATGTCCAATATAACATCGATAGCAAGTGTCATGTTCTTTGTCTGCAAATATTATGAATTTCAATCTTACTCAAATGACATATTATCTCCTTGGTTCTCTTGGAGACATATCATGTAACATATATTTTTTTACTCACCTGAAAAATGTTTATGCCTCACAAAGAAATTTCCAAAGTTCTGCGATAAAGCAATTACAGTGTACAAGTATGTGAGATACCTGGGTGGTATAACAAGGCAACTGTGTGGAAAATGAGTTTGCTTTTGGTGATAGAATTCATCTACTGGTGATACACTCCCTCACCAACTGAGACATTATGTGAAATTGCCGTAAGAAATTAAACAAAGAAAGCAATAATGTCCTCTGAATATTGTTTTATTTTCCTTGCGAGCTCTAAGTACCATCTCCTAATGGTATTCACAAAAGGGCATAATTTACTCAGCGCAGCCTAATATCATTACTTATCACTGCTGTACGAGTGTCCTGTCATTTTCATTACATCCCAGCCCCCAGCATTGCTAAGAACCCATTTTTACACCTTGGCTTACTAAGAGGGACACTATTGGTCAACTTTAAAGGGATGGTATAGTTTTGGTTGAGATGGGGGATTCAAATCTTTTAAACTTTCTGCGAGATAATTAGAAATCACTTGTGAAATGTGAACGAGCATACAATTCTTTGTGATGAATTTAAAGTTTATTGATGGATGAAAATTGGGATTTAAAATGGCCCAGATATCCAAAAACAAAGTCAAACAGAGTGATGCTAATAGAAGGTGGGCCCCACCTTTTATCATGACCTCTTGGTTTTGGATATCTCGGCCATTTCAAAACTGATATTCATCAAATAAACTTTCAATTCCTCTTAGAATAGTATGCTCTTTGATTCTTATAGGGGTGGTTTCTCATTATCTCTCAAAAAAAGTAGGAAACCTGAAGCCCCATCTAAAACTATGCCATCCCTAAGAACACCTTGTCCAAGGATGACCTTGTTTTTCTTTGAACCCATGAATACGACATTATTGGATTCAGGTCATGTTCTGTCCTTCTATGCTGCACTCAGATACAATCTGGTTGCAATCTGCTTGGCACGATGAGCGATATGTTTGAAAGAGTTAACATACACTGAGCATACATTGCACATTGCCATGTATACTTCACACACACTGGCACATCGAGATTGCAGTATTAGAAATTACACCAAATGTTGCAATTTTTTTGTCGATTCATACAATGTAGTGCAATAAGGATGTGCCCCACATTGAAAAGGCAAAACAGGATACAGACTTGCCATATTTGGGCATAAAAATCAGATGGCATTGAATTGGATATCAGAAGATATTGTACTAGCAAGAGCAATATTTTCAAGTACCGTACAGCTGTATATCACAAAATTTGGCCACCCAATCTTATTACCATTATCAATTTATCCCTCTGTCAGAACTTCAACCAAGTCTATACCATTCAGTGACTGAGATTGGCCATTGGAGGTATACAAAAGTATCAACTGTGCCATATAAATGTGAATGGACTAGCCTAACTCAAGTCTTGCAGCAAGTCCGCACTTTTTACATGACATATGGGATATTGTATTAAATGCACCATATTTTGTGCTGATTCTTATTTTGTTGAATTTTTTTGCAGGTTGACAGATCTGTTCACGAATTGAACAACTCGTGGAAATATTGCTTCCCATGACACAACATGCACTGTAAATGTATTATCATCTCTGTAGAGGTGGGAAATTGTGAAATGTTCTCTTCAAAAGGGATAATATTTCTTTCTCATTCCATCAATGATTCTTGATCATGAATTCAACCAGTACTGACACTGTTTCTCGAGTCCCAATAGATAAAATAACATATTTGCGAAAATATGTTTGTTTCATTTCCATCTGAGAAGATGGCTAGATAGCTCATATTCAGCTGCAATAGCTGGTCTTCACCTATCCCCATGGGGTCTAGCTGGATGTTAGGCAAGACCACATCACCGGGTTAAACACCCTGCGCTTTGTGATGAATAAATGAAGTGGGATCTTTTTGTACGTGAATGAGTTGTGATTTTCTCACACATGGGACCTCCATTTTATGTCCTATCCAAGGGACAGAGTGTTTTGCCTCTTGCTCGAGGGGACGTTATGATTACACACAACATTGCTCAGTGGGACTTGGAATCGAACCGGGGTACTTTGTGGATCGTGAGGCAGGCGATGGCACATAGCATACAATTTCTACAGTACCAGGTCTTGCATTAGAGTTTTGGTATATAAAAAAATAACATGTATTGAAAGTCCTCTTGACCTTAATGATGACTTTCACTTACTCTTGGGTTTGTCAAAGTTTGTGCCGACCTCCTTGTCGAAGATGAGGACTGTGGCTGCATCCTGCCCATCATCCGTCTCCCGTAGCAACACCACGTAGCGTTTCTTCCAGCTGGACGAATGCCTGTTGAGGAAGTTCTTCTTTTTGGAGTCTGCCTCCGGTTCCACAGCCTTTTTGAGCCAGCCCTGTATAAGTCATTATGATCGATCAAAAAAAGGGGGAGGGGGGGGGGGGGGGGAGGAGGAGGGAGAAGAAATATTGCTAGAATTAGGAGATTTATTGATCAATCTGCATGTCATAACGCAGTGCGCTCTTTAGTTCTATCCCGTATAGATTATTGTAACGGGCTTCTCTCTTCCATTCCTTCAACTCAACTGGATCGTGTGCAGCGACTTCAAAATTGGGCAGCCCGATTAGTGTTTCAGGTTTCTAGGGACTACCCATCTCAGCTACTTCTGAAGTCGTTGCACTGGCTTCCTTTGAAGCAACGGATAATTTTCAAATTAGTTTTGTTTGTTTATAAAATCCTTAACGATCAAGCTCCGAAATATCTAGACGCCTGTTTGACTTTATATACACCTACTAGAAATTTGAGGTCATCTAGTGATCCGCTTCGTCTCACATATTCTGTTACTCGCACCTTAGCCAGTGATAGGACATTTACTGTGTCTGCTTCAAAGCACTGGAACAATTTACCACTTACCGTGAGACAGTCTCCATCAGTCAGTGTGTTCAAAAAAGCCTTGAAAACACATCTTTTCAGTAGCAACAAGTTCGTAGCTGTAACATTTATCCAATTATAATACTGTCGTACATGTTTTGAATTGATTGTAAGCGCTTTGGGCCTTGTGGGAAAAGCGCACTATAAATAATAATAGTAATAGTAATAGTAGATAAGAAAGGAAATGACAGCACATCAATAGAAAACATAAATTTGATGAAAATTTTGTTTTTCGCTTCGTTTTGCTCTGCTTTTTTTTTTTGCTGAAAGAGTGTAGTAATTTAGAGGATAATTCTTTCGTATCCCTGCCACGACTTTAATAGCTTCAGATCAGTTGGTAGTGTCAATGTAGTACATGTGGTATTGTAGGTTAAAATTCCAGGTAGATTCCTTCTTTTTCACTAGGTCTATGGTACAAGATACTGTATCGGGCATGCCAAAACTGACACCAGCAGCATGCATAGACCTTAAGTACATGTCACTACCGTCGGCAACCTATCTGAACGCGATGATAGTGGAAGTTTGAGAAGTTGGTGTTCACAGTGAGAGGGTTCACAGTGTGGCACCTGTTCAAAGCTCGTAAGAGAGGCCCAAATACATATTTTGTCACTGTTAACCCATCAAGGGCTGAGGGGAACACTACTGCAAGAGTTATCTTCTTGCCATCATCAAATTGGCAACTCTGAATTTCATCACATATCTTACAGTGTATACTGGAAAAGCTTTAACTGCATGGTTGAATGAAGTAAAATGAAGTAACTCTGTACAAGTCAAATAGAAATGAAAAATATTACCAATTTGAGAGAGGGAGACAGGATCTTTCTATCTTGTTATAGTCTGTTGCCAATTTAAAACTAACTCACAATTTAGCTAAAAATGCTTGAGGAAACTTCTGCAACTTAAACAATTATACATTAACAACACAGGACACAGAAGAAAGAGATTTTTTTCTTACCAATGAACAATGAATACAACAATGAATAGTAAAATTTATGATTAAAAAGATATAATGGCAAACTGAAATATTGTTTCTGAAACTTGATTGGTTAAAGTATTATCAAAGTCTGACAGGTAATCATTCTGGTGGTGCAAGCTGAGAAAAAAAAAAAGTTAATCCATCAACGGAGGAGCAAAGCTGGCCAGCATTCGGTGAAAAGGTTGCAAAGGTTGCAAAACTCACTTTGAAGTAGAAGCAGTAGCGAGTATTGTCATTACTTGTCAGGACCAGGTCTGTGTTTCGTGGTGCCATCTCCCGACCTGTTTAAACCCTCTATTTATTTTAAAGTCAATCAAAGCACTGACAAGGCTAGCCCGAAACAGGTGGACAAAGCTTTCTTTCCGCAACAACAACTACAACAAAAATCCTGCGTACAATCAAGAATATATCCAAAGTATTCCTCTATATTGAAAATAAATTCTTGAGCACTTTGTTCCACAGTGACACGATAATTCCCTAGCTGGCTGCCTCAGCCCAGAGTGCACTCGAGCTAAAGTTTCAAGTGCGATTTATATCACTCCTGAAAAAAAGGGAACCAAGGTTATAGTATCACTGGCACATATGGGTAATTAAACTAATCAAGTGTTGCAATGCATGCTGGGTAAGGACAAGCTTGGGAATCATCACTTGGCATTGTCGGAGCCGACTAACGTCACCGTTTCTGACCCCGCAGTAGCTCCCGAGTTTCCTGTTTTCGAGAGGACATCCGACACGCAAAGGGTTGTGACTAAAGTGAGGGCTTTTTATGTTGTTGTTTGTTGTTTTATCTCACAGATAAAGTTTTAAACACGATAAAAATTTGGTCTCAAGGCACAGTACAGTGTAGCTATCTCATTCTGTGCCAGCCATATTCTGTGGCAGTGGATGCTACCATGGAAATGTATTATGTTGACACATACTGTATACAGTACATGCAGGTACACGTATGTCTGCATAAATAAACAGGTCACATGAAATGTGTCCACGTGACGTTTCTTGTATGGAATTGCACACACTGTCGTGCTGCAGCACTCCTATATCGCAGCTCTTCTTCCTTTGAGCTCTATGAATGTACAACTCCCAGAAATTGTTCTACATGTACCCCTACATTACATTAAACAGTATGATGATATGAAATTGATATACATGTAGTATACACTACAAGGACACGTATGTACATTGTATGTATATCTGCTGATACACACTGTTGCTCCTGACTGTCTTGCCTGTACTAGCATTTCATCTATAGCTCATGTCCAGTATGATACTGACAAATGCATTTTACATATCGTCGCTGGGGTGACAAGACCTTGTACATGTATCTGCAATTTTGGTGAAAATGGCTTCTTTGGATCAATAGTCAAATAATGTCCTGTCCAAATCCTAATTGTCTTACTTGAAAAATGGAGCCTCCATGGTATTTCAAAGGAAAGGCTATCCCATTCGCTATAGTGCTCTGGCCGCCATGTTTTTTTGCTCTCCTGAACATTTGACATTTTGTACATACGAGGTCTTGTCGCCCCAGCGACGATATGCTAGTACAATTGTTGCAACAACAAGCTCAAAAAGAACATAAGAACTTTTCAAGATTCTTTTTGAAAATTGAAATTAACAATTTCTAATTTCTAATTGTTCAAATATCAAAAGCTGATGCACTCTGTATCTTGAGTAATTCTGAACATATTCAAAAGTCTAGTAGAAAACTATTCAAATATGAAATATTTCACTTTTACACAGCATGTTACCATGGCATCTGAAATTACCTCCTGTGATCTCCACAGCATATGTGAAATATGGAGCACAATCTTTTCTTGCTTTCTTTCTTTCTTTCTTTCTTTCTTTTTTTTTTTGGGGGGGGGGTACAGTTAACTGAGCACTATAAATGTATAGAATGCAATATGATTCATATAAATTATAAACATAAATACGAAGTACGTACAATGTAAGTTTGGGGGAGCAAAGAAAACATCAAATTCTGAGAACACCACGATCTTGTGGAGGCTAATCATGCATTTCTTGATTTTCTGGCAATATCAATTTATTTGGATACAACGTGGCTATTAAAGACATCTTTTTGCCTGTGCTTTCTTTGATACCAGGGTTTGTGCTATCATCAATGGTCCAAGGCATTTTCTACATTGTATAAACACAAAAAATGTGCAAGTTGTACATATATTCAAAGAAGTAATTACGGGTCAAGAAGAAAGTTTTGTATACAACCTATCAACCCTTAGATACATTTCTTCCGAAGGCACTTGATTGTAACAGATTTGTAGTAATATAACAGTTACTAGTTATCAAGTTAGTAATCAAATCCAGTTCTTCATGTTCATTTCAGGCAAATACTGGAATGCACTGCATAGGTCAAATAAACCTCAGTATATGACATGAGAATGTTATCTATTTATTCATTTTATTTATTTATATTATTTCTTTTCTTTTATTTTGTTTATTTTTTTTTAATTAATTCATTTTCTTTTATTTTTTTTTATTTTTTTTTTTATTTTTTTTTTGGGGGGGATCTACTCAGATAATTCTGATGCTGCCATTATCAGCATAAAACAAACCGAGCATTCAATGTAAATGTATTTATGTGTGTGTGTGGGGGCGGGGGGGACTATGAGTTATCAACACATTTTTTCCATGTTTCATTACAGGGCAAGTCCAAGATAACACGCGCGTTACGTATGGGACATTCAGAGACTTTTATGACCTGAAAAATAGTGTTATTGGCCTTTGATCATATTGAACTTTACCATGGTGATTGATATCTAGAAGAAGTATAATCATGTAAAAAATTGAGAAAAATGACCTTGACAATTACATTCTAGAAGAGAAAATATGTGCCGTTACGTATGGGACCAGAAAAATTTTGTTTTTTTGAACATTTTTTTCAACCTCAAAACTCTCTGAAAGTATTTCATTCTACAACTTGTAACTCACTGTGATGAAAGTCACAACACTCAAGATTATCACAGGTAAGTTTCATGTCATTAGGCAAAAAGCTCTAATTACAGGTTCTAATTAAAGACAGACATGACGTGTTGCGTATGGGACAGTTACGTATGGGACACTTTGTCCCCCATTCATTTAGTGTGTGGAGAACCATGTTTATGGGTATTTTGCATACAGTTGAAGTAAAATCAGTTGAAACTACAGTCAAACTCGGATACCTCGACGTCGGATAAGCCGAATATCACTTACCTCGGGGGCAAAATGAAAGTCCCGATTGTTCCGATGGAGTTTCCGTGTATTAAAATTCGCGTAGCTCGAAAAAGATAACTCGAAGTTCGGTTACCTCGAAGGGAAATCTAATGTCCCGATCTTAATTAACTTATTGTTTTTCCTAGCATGTTGCTCGGATCGAAATTGCAAACATCACTCAGCATCTCCGATTAAGCGCGCGTGGACAGCGAAGACATGTCACAAATGTTTTCACACTCGATTGTAAATATTCTGAGACCAGAACAATTGCGCGCCCAAGAAGAAATACCCGATACTATATACACAGCTGACAAGGAAAATCCCCAACACCTACCAACACACGTACATGGTATGCACATAGCACCCCGTGCCAATGGAGTGCTTTACGATAGCACTACGCGCTGCCCCATCATTTGCTTTTCTTTAACCACTGTGTTTTGATTTTTGATCGAGACAGTCATACCGTGCGCGTAGATTTCTCAACCGTCGGGGCGCACCTGCTTACGTTGACAGTTATATCTTTGCCATTAATCACGCTCCACTGTCAAAACATCAATCTCCCTCGTAGTGCCTTTTTTAAAACTATATATTTTTTTGCCTTTCACGAAGTTTACTTCCCCGAGAACGCAAGCACTGAAACGTTTTTTTTTTTCCAGCAATGCGATTTATATGAAAATCTGGAAGTATAGGCCGATCACAATGAAGAATAGAATACACAGGGCTCCGCACTAAGTTTTATCGGGCCACCAATATCATTGATTTTTATTTTCTGGTGGTCGAAAGTAAAATCTGGTAACAAAAAAAAAGAAAAAAAAAATCAGGAAAAACATTAGAAAAACTAAATCGGTCCTACTAAACATAGACAAATTAATATTAAGCATTATTGAAGTGATACCGATGCCCATGTCTAAAACAAATGAATAGAAAATTCAATCATCTTACTCTGTGTTTAAAGATTTGACAATTGTTAATAGGCGTAGAGATTATTTAAAAAGTTGATGCCCATTATATTGAGGACGTCAAAACTTACGTTTGAAATGAGAAAATGGGAGCATTTGCTGACATTTGTTAGCATCCGACATTTGTTTTAGCATTGTAAAAAGCCGAAAGTTACCGTTATTCATTTTTAAATGTAAAAGCAAACAACCGACATTCATTTTAGAATCTTACGGAGCTGAATACTATCCTAATCCATTTCCAAACGTGAAAGCAAACATCCGCTATTTGTTTTAGCATCTAACTGAGCGGATTAATACCATTAATCATGCAAATGTTAAAGCAACAATCTGTTATTTATTTTTGCATCGTACGGAGCAGAATATTACCGTTATTCATTTCAAACATCCGACATTTATTTCATTATCGAACGGAGCCGAATGTTACTGCTGTCCACTTCCGAAAGTGAAATGAATCATCTGACAATTATTTTATCATCGCACGGAGCCGAATGTTACTGTTTTTCATTTTTTAACGTCAAGGCAGACATCAGACATTTTGGACTATGAAACGTATAGCTGAATGTTACTGATATTTATATCGAAATGTACCGTAGCAAATATCCAATATTTTTTTATCATCGTATGGGGCAGAATGTTACTGCTGTTCACTTCCAAACATGCCAAACGTAAAAGCAATCATTCGACATGTATTTTAGCATCTTCCGGAGCTGAATGCTATTGACATTTACTTTCTAACGTAAAAGCACACATCCGGCATTTATTTTATCAGCATACGGAGTTGAATATTATTGTTATTCACTTCAGAACATCAAAGCAAACATTCGACATTTATTTTAGCATCTTCCGGAGCTAAATGTTATTGCAATTTACTTTCGAACGTAAAAGCAAACATCCAGCATTTATTTCATCATTGTCAGGAGTTGAATATTATTGTTACTCTTTTCCGAACGTCAAAGCAAACATCAAACATTAATTTTACCATTAAACGCAGTTGAATGTTGCTGTTATTCATTTCGAAATTCAAAAGCAAACATCAGACAGTTATTTTAGCATCATATGGACATGATGGAGCAGAATATTACTGCTATTTTCTTCCGAACATAAAAACGATCATCTGACATCTATTTTAGCATCTTCCGGAGCCGAATGCTATTGCTATATACTTTCGAAAGTATAAGGAAACATCCGACATTTATTTAACCATCGTACGGAGTTGAATGTTATTGTTTTTCATTTCCGAACGTCATAGCAAAAATTCGACATTTATTTCAGCATCTTCCGGAGCCGAATGTTATCCTTATTCATTTCCGAACGCAAAATCAAATATCTAACATTAGCACCATACGGAGCTGAGTCTTATCGTTATTCATTTCCAAAAGTATGAGCAAACATCCGACATTTATTTTAGTATCATACCGAGTCGAATATTACCGTCATTCATTTCCACAATTAAACGCAAACCCCTGACATTTATTTTAGCATCTTACGTAGCCGATTGTTACCGTTGTTCATTTTCAAAAGTAAAGGCAAACATCCGATTTTTTTTTTTTTTGGTGGCGCGATCGGGCCACCAAAATCTTTATTTCTGAAATTTTGATTTCATTTCCGATTTTCACTCAATTCATTCATATAAAAGTTGATTCAATTCAAATTGACAAGCATGCAAACAATCAGTAGGCACTATAACAGACACCATGTTGAACATCGATAAACGTCGAACATCGATAAACATCGGATAAGTCGAAGAAAATTCGACGTACGCGTACCTCGAAATTCGCGTACGTCGAACCATTTTCTTCAGTCCCGACGAATTCGAGGTATCCGAGTTTGACTGTACTCAAATACGATCCAGATTGTCAAGGAAACAGTATTCCCCAAATATTCACCATCATAGTCATATTCAATCATATTTTTATATCTTTATGACCAACCTGAGTATGTATGCCCTTTGTCCCCCATTCGTTTAGTGTGTGGAGAACCATGTTTATGGGTATTTTGCAAAATAATTTTGCAAAATACCCATAAACAAATTTTTGCATAATTATTGAGGTGGAATCAGTTGAAATTACTCAAATACTGATCCAGATTGTCAAGGGAACAATATCCCCCAAATATCTACCATCATAATCATATTCAATCATATTCTATATTTTTTATGACCAACCTGAGTACATGTATGTATGCCCTATTTTTATCAGGATAGTTACTACTGAAAAATTGAATAGTTTAAAGTGTTTACTTCCATTGATGAAGGGCAGTTTGCCATTTAGTTTCAATGAAAAACAACTTGACACAAGAAATATTAATTTTAATAGATAAGCAATACCTGCTGCATAGAATTCCAGTAATCGAGTAGATGTATGATGTCTGTCTAGCAGTCAGGTCATTGATTTGAGTCACATCTCAGTATGTATACCCATGAATTTTGTTGTGGCTACTACTGAAAACTGAATAAGGACAATTTGTGTATCACTTGCAATTAAAAAAAAAATCATTTTACTTTATTTTCTTTTTTTGATATCACAACCATTTCAAATTGGATCTCCATCAAATTAACTTTGAATTCCCCTAGTCTTAGAATTGTATGCTCTTTAGTAATTCATACTATTGGTTTCCAGTCATCTCATTAAATGTTGAAAACTGAATCCCCATTTCTACAAAAACTATACCATCCCTTTATGCTGATTTTCATTGTGTATTTTGCCATCTTCCCCATCCCCTTTCTGAAAATTGTTCAGTCAAGTACATGTATTGTTTCAAGTGTCTATAACTCAAAAAGTAGCTACAAAGTTGGGATGCTTTCTTCAGGATGATTGACCATTTGTGTACTGAGAGACCTTCCCAGCTACCTACATGCATTCACATGCAATATATATGAGGATGTCCCATACGAAACGCATTTGTCCCATACGTAACATTATTTCAATGTCTAATAAAAAATATTTCTTTTGCTGTTTTTTCTTTTTTCTATGGTATTTAATTTCTCTAAACAATAAATTAGAACTTTCCAAAAGGGCATTCAAATAACCTTAGCAATTTCAGAAAAAACCTAAAAAAAGACCTCATTTTGTTACGTATGGGACATCTCATGATAGGACACGAGCTAATTTGCATTTCATTTGCATAAACCCTAAATTTTCATACCAAGTTAAACTATTTGATGAACTTCTTCTGTCCACACATTAATCAAATATAATTTGCTTTCCTTTGAATAAATATGAATTTGTATAAATGTCCCATACGTAACGCTGTGTTTTACATTTATGCAAATGAAGCCTTTGAAATTTGCATAAATTTACATAAAATCATTTTTTCCTCCATGGAAATCAAAACTTCAACTCATAAGCTTCAAAATGATACCAAATATGTCAATATTGAGCGAAGATGAAATTTTGCCTTCTGAGGGGACCTTATCTTGGACTTGGATTGGTAATAATATCCCTTGGTATAATACAAAAGATGACTGAGCCATGAATACATATTGCACATATATATATACGCAAGTGGTATAATCCAGACTCACTCTACATACAATGTAGTCTTGTTTCAAGACAACACACACAGCTGGAAGAGATCAGCTGGAAGAGATCATCTGACTCGGTCAAGAACAAGAAACTGGTATTGGTACTGTGTACGTCTCATCACTAAGAGCCAAACCATAAGTGGTCACTGTTCGCAGTCAAGCAGTCTCTTTATTATACCTCGAAACGGGGGTGTAAGATTTTCTCCTCTAAAAAATGTGGCCGGCCCATTCCACATCGATCGGTTTGGCGCAGTGTTTAGTCGTCTTTCCTGTTTATTTCACTATGTGTGGGGAAAGGGAAGACCCTGTCAGCATTGTCGATTTCCTTTTATTGTTTCAAAATGGACCATGATGGAAGTGATGTAGTGTGTTGTGTTTTTTTACTTTAAGAGAAGAAGTTCAATGAAAAATAAAACCCACACTGATCTTCAAGATTAATCACCCTGGTTTTCTAGTCATGCCTGGTTTCTTCTGGTTGCATTCTGCCACACAACTCTGTGAGACAAATTCCACTTCCATTAAAGTTTTCTAAAACGAGATTGGAAAAATTTCAATTTCATTTTGGATTGTGTACTTTCAAAAGTGAATATCTTGTCACTGATGCTGTACATTTTCATTACAACAGCAAACCATATACTGTAAACGTCAATATTTTCGCGCGATTAATTTTTCGCGCTGAGCGGCTCGAAAACGTATTCGCGGGTTCTTAAATTCGCGCTCCGCAGCAGGTTACTTTACTGTAGTACACATTCACTGCTTTCATCCAAAGCCTCTGCTACATAGCTTGCTATGCCAGCGTACGACAAGCGACGTAGCGAGCGGCTCGACTGCGAGTACAAGCACTCAAATACGTAGTACAGCTGTGACTCTAGTACCGTAGTCACGGGGGACTGTAGCATCGACGCGTGCGGTGCACACATGCATGCTACAGTACACAGCAATCTAGGGTATCGTCTCTTCGCACAGTACTAGTAGCGTAAACATGCCTGTACATTGTACTACGTAGCAGTATCATCGATGAAGCGCACACAATTCATCCCGTTCAAAATGTGCGTAGAAAATTGTGAAGATATATTCGCGCGTTTTTGAATTCGCGCTAGCCAGACGTAGCGCGAAATCCGCGAAAATTAATGTACCGCGAAAATTTCCACGTTTACAGTAATACACCATGTATGGGGATCCAGTAATTCCTCATATATGTCGCAGAAGATAACAACAGTTCTTGGACGGAAAATGGCGAATCACGGGTATGAGGATATTGGAAAAGGGAAACAGACAAATTCATTTCTATGACAATTCTTTTGGCACATTTTCTTTCTAACTTTCACTCTAATGTTATACAACAGAGGGGAAAAAAACAAACAGTATTTTGCCAAACGAACACATTGCTAGCCCTGATCAAGGAATTGTGATACTTGGTGTTGTTATTTTTTCAAAGACAAACTTGGGTAAGGCTAACCCTGGTGACATATAATGTAGGCCAATGTTCAATTATCCAGTGGCTCAACAAGAAACAAACGAATGCCATCAAGTACAGACTGAAATTCAATTAGCCTATCAAAAATAAGAGAGCGTAATACACAGGGTGAAGGTCTACATAATACAGTTGAACCTCTCGTATCCGGACAAGTCGGGACCGGGGCTCATCCGGATAAGGGATTTGGCCGGATACGGGAGACTCAATGCTTTATACATGTACATGTACATACACATGTACTGATGTAGCCCATTGTAGTACCACATGTAGTAATGTGTATACTGCAACCTTTTCATTGTTACACTCAGTAACAGACCCCAAAATAGAGGTTCGTGTTTGCAAGAATGAAATCATTTTCTTTTATAAATTCTTGGGATGATTTACCTAAATAATTATTAAGAAATGTATCAAGTATATGTAATTCATGTGTGTTTGTGTAGGAGTTCTCAAGGAGTTGGGAATCCCCCTTTCCTCCCGTAATTATTAAAAAAAAAAAAGAAAATCACGGCGAGATTGCGTCCGTATAATAGAGAGATCCGGATAAAGGGGGGCCGGATAAGAGAGGTTCAACTGTACTAGTAGATCAATGCGTGTACATGACCAGCATGTGAAATGGTACAATGGGTGACATACGTATATCTACCATGCACACGCAATAATAGACGCATAGTGATGTAGTATACACATGTGGTTATTGGCTGTAGTATAGAATCAGGGGGTTCAAGGGATGAAGTTTAGAACATTGTGCTTAAAATGTTACTCAAGTAGAAGGCAACTATATGTAATGTTTTTATCTTTTTTGTACTGAAGTGCATATATTTCCATACAAACAATGGCATCCAGCTACAATGAATTAAATGCTGCAACCAAATCTGAGCTTGCAGTCTAAACAGACAGGAAGGAAAAACAACTGGAGGCACAGAATATAGACATTCTGGAACATAGGCAAGAATCCCCAATGGCCAGCACCTCCAGTGACTCCAGGTACATTGAATTGTAGCTGAATGGCATTATTTTGATCAGGCATAGTGTGTTATAAAATACAATTTAAGAATTGAGTACACAAAAGCAATGGGAACTCACTTTAAGAAATTGAAGTCTCAAAGTGTAACTTTCCACACGTCACACTGGATCTATTCAAAGTTAATCACATTTAAAGGAAAATCTAATGAGCAGAATCATAAAAGTCTAGGCAAAATCTGACCTGAGATAATAATTAGTATTTACAAGAAAGTTATGGATTTATTACAATTGTATGTTTTCAACAGACAGTGATAAATTCGTCTCAGCCACACATACAAATAAGATGACAATAATGTCATCCTCTTGGAACGTTCAAATTTTGCTTGTCAAAACTAGCAAGAATTAGATCTCTGCAAAGCAGCTCATTTCCAACCATGCCAAAAACGGCTTTATTTCCCAATGGTAAAGAATCCTTTCTAGTGTCTCTACCTTGGTTTCTTTCACAGCACTGCACCTCGAGCACACCCTCTGTGCGTGCATGCATACCTCAAATATGCAAAGATTTAATTCCCTCATTTGTTGGCCCTATGTTGGCCCAATGATAAAGAATCCTTCAAAAATTACACACACACACAAAAACTCCAAAAACAAAAACAAAACAGGATTTAGACTGTCATCCAGATTACTACCAAAATGTAATCACCGGTTCCTTGTGTCAAAATCAGCTCTTCTTACAAATTTCATCTCAGTCCATTCATCAATTTTTTACTTATTTTGCAAACAAACAAACAGATAGCTAGGCAGACAGACAGAATGACAAACCAATGCCCCAAAAATAAACAACAACATAAACCTCCTTGTTATCGGAGCTGGCAGAGACAAAAATATCAGTAATCTCATGAATGTTTTTGGTAAAAATTATCATAGCCTGTGCAACCCCTTTCCTCATTTCATAGAAATCATTGTTAGTGAGTGGAATATCACAGAAGTACTGAATATTCAATTATAAAAAAGATTACAACATATCTCATTCTTGTGGCGATCTATTGTAGTATGTCAACTAGATGCTAGGCCTAAAAGAAATCCTAGCAGTCTATACTATAATTTATAGAAGATTGATGTCACTACACAGGTCAATATTAACCTGTTGAAGATGGGCTGATTTTGCTACAGTACAACTCGTATTTCCCATAGACACTTGCCCGAGTATACTCGGGACTCATCCTCAGCTCAATGGGTTAAAAGAGACTTTAGCGCGGCGTAGGGGATGTGAGGGCATCGCATCAGCACCTCAAATTGGCAGGAGTAAAATTCAGTCTTGGCTAAAATCAAGTCAGTTGATCCATGGAAACACAATAGTTGAGTATTGAATGGACTTGTGTCTCAGAATTAATTTACTGACTGTAAATATACTGCATGCATCACTGTAATTATTTATGCGGGCCTCTTTCTATCTGGTGTGCAACCGGCAACCATGGCTCAAAAGTCTGTAATTTCTGCCCCTAAAAATCACTCTAGCAAATTGAATTTGATCGTTATTTAGGCACCTAATGATACTGAAAATACTGTCATATGGGCGCTTTGACTCACTTACAAGATACACCGTACAACTACAAAATGAGTACGAGTACTAAGCAATGTCAATACCGCTACTGTTTTAATAGAACTGTGTCATTTCCGGATCCTACTGTGTATGTGCTGCCGCGCTGCGCTGGCTGGGCTACCCGCGTTGAACTGGTACGATGTACACTGACTTGCGCGCACACCCACTATGCACCACTCGCACCACTCGGTCTTCTGCAGTGGAGCGGAATTGATCTCCAACACAGCCGAGTCCAGCCCGCTGGGAGTCCCACAACCAGTGGTGATATCTGGGCTGCACGCGCTTCCACAATCCGCACCAGACGCACGAAAATGACATGGAAAAATGGGCATTTCATAGATGTGAAACACTTATTCTTATCTAAAATCCGTGTGGCAATCTACATACAGATAAAATACTATGAATTACACGAAAAATATGGCTGAATCAAACATCAAAACCTTCAAATTTACCTTGTATATCACCTCCGCGCCCTGGCCCACTGACGCCATTGTTTATATTTACTCTATATTTCGGCTGAAGTTAGCCGATCATGAAACATCACTCTGGACAACGATATGTATGGTGCCTTCCAAGTGATTGTACGTAATACAAAATACTAATTGCTAACTTCACGCTGGCGCATTTCATGAATCTTACAGATGTTAGTCATACCATGGAGCTTCGTTTGTAGCTCCATGGTCATATTTTGGCTTATAACTCTATGAATTACATTTTACTGCAGACGCTATATGAATAGAGTCATCAAATATTTTATTAATGGTTTAAAAAATGAATTATATAGGTAAAATTTTACTTGTTTTGACCTGTCTTTCACTCTGTGCTAGTCAATATGCTCTGTTATAGAATTTGCAAATTCTTATGGGTCAACTGATAAGTGCAAACTCAAGAACTTGTGTTAACTTTTGCTAGGATCCATAAACAAATGCCCACTAGGCCCAACATTGCCTCCAAGATAGGAAATCATTTTCATGAAAAAGGAAAATACTTGTTCCTCATTCAATCACCACTCTGTGGTTCTCAATTTCATATTTGATCACTTGCGAAATTGTCTTACAAGTCCCAATTCACAAACTATTAGACTCATGAAATAAATGGTATGTGCAGTATTTCATACGTATGTATATATATATATATATATTTATATATATATATATATATATATATGTAATTATAACATATATATACATATATATATATATATATATATATGTAATTATAACATACATATATATATACATATATATATATATGTAATTATAACATATATATACATGTATATATATATATATATATAGAATCATATGCCTTCATGCATGCATATCATATGAAGAATTTCATTGCAAAACGGGCTGTGCATCATTTTTAAACCTTTTAAAGTATCTCCAGTGATCAAGCAAATTAAAAACTTTTTCAGTGGGATACCTCACTTGTAACATAACAAAGAATATTATTCTCGAAGTTATCATTAATATCCTGAACATTCTTATCATTTTCTCAGTCTTTTAGCAGCTTTTATCGCAAATATCTCAACTTAAAGGACAAGTTCACCTTCATAAACATAAGGATTGAGAGAATGTAGCAATATTAGTAGAACACATCATTGAAAGTTTGAGGAAAATCAGACAATCCGTTCAAAAGTTATGAATTTTTGAAGTTTTTGTGCAGTACCCACTGGATGAGAAGACTACTGCAGTGTATGAATAACTTAGATGTCACATGCGTACAACAATATAAGGAAAATATAAAGAGAATTTCACAAAATTCCATCTGTTGAAAAAAGTATACATTCCCCTGACTCGTTACCGACAAATGTTATGGGTAATATTATTCCCCCTGCCTTTAGAAAGAGGCAAGTCAAGTGCTCTTTTATTATGCGAAAAAAGTGAAAATACATTGAATTTTCTTTTACATTTTCTTTATACTGTTGTACGCATATGACTCACAAGCTGTAGTAGTCTCCTCATCCAGCGGTTCCAAGACAAAAATATAAAAAATTCATAACTTTTGCATCGATTGTCCAATTTTCCTCAAACTTTCACTGATGTGTTCTACTAACATTGTTGCATTTTCTCAATCCTCATGTTTATGAAGGTGAACTTGTCCTTTAACAGAAGTGGAGTTAGCTTGTTTTGCAATGAAACTCTCTCTCCCTCTCTCTCTCTCTATATATATATATGCACACATATGTAATGCTGTATATTTGTATGTATGCATGCATGCATATGTAAGTATATGTACATAATGCACCCATCAAAGGGTTACCTGTTAACCCGTTCCATACGGGAACCTGGTGGCATGCGTGTTAAGTCTTTGGGCATTTCAGAATTCAGTATGGAACAGGTTAATAGAATTTTAATTTCTCTCACATGAATTATCAATTTGTCTGCCCTTTCAAATTAATTTATAGCTATTTAGGAGAATAAAAACCAGCTACTAAATGCAATCGATTTCTGGTAGACTAGCATTTCTGAATTAATCTATACAGACAAACCTCAAAGATTTCTGATTTTTCTTATTATTTTCTCTGTCTTTTAGCAGCTTTTATTGCAAATATCTCATCTTAACAGGAGTTGAGTGTCAGTGTTTCTTTAAATGCAATTAAAGCATTGGATCATAAGGAGGAGATCATACAGAAGAGAAATTATGTTTTAAATTTTGAATGACCCTATATACCTGGTACTATAATCAGGCCTACACGGTTTTTACTTCACAAAGATCTCATTCATGACAAGCATTCCTAACATTTTGAAATAGGCAATAATTATTAGTTTTGTAAAAAGCAAACATACCAACAGACAAACAGACAGAAACACAAACACGCACATTCATAAACATATTGATTTATACATAGATCAGCATGTTTACTTTCAACGTTCAATGTTGAGTTTGGATTGGGACTATACATGTATAGGAAAGTGTGAATAAGCTGATGTTTTTTCAACAAAAAGGAAGATATGTTTTCAAGCCTACATGTGGTATAATATACTATATATAATACACTATATTATAGTATGATATTTGGTATATTTTGTCTCTTCGCATACGTAGTGAGATTGTGATTAACTGAACTATGGACATTTTTTTTTCCATTTGTAATTGGTTGAAGCTATACTCTGCATCACGCCATTGCAAACTGAGTTTTGACCATTACAAGAAGACTTGTCTTAGAGTGATAGGAGTGTGGGTTCAGACAGCAGCTTGGGAAACAGTTTTGAGAAAGTCTCCAAAAACTTGGAAATCAGCAAGTCATCTCACATCACAGTCACTGAAGACCAGATTTTTTGCCTTGCTGATGGGAGCACTCATTGATGGACGATATGGCGGGCCGACTACTCACATATATACCACATTGGTATTTTTATGGATCTATCCGGGTGGCTTGTCAGTACGAGATTCAACATTCTCCTTCTCATATTAGCAAGTACTCAGTGGTCTAAACGTTTTATATTTGCAATGTCTACAATTGAATGTGCATTCAAAGAAACCTGCTTTTTGCTGGTAATACTTTGTTCACTCTTTCAAAATCTTGGATGGTTTCAGGTCAAAGTGGCCTCCTCTTGTTTCTTTTTCTCTTTTAAGCCCTTTTCCTTAGAACTTCTTCCTTGTAATGATAATAATAATAATGAAAGCAAGAGAATATTAAGCAGAGGGGTGAGGAATTTGTCTCCCTCCCTTTAACAGAGGGAGACAAATAGAAGAAAATTCACAACTTAATAATGATGATGATAATCATCATCATCATCATCATCATCATAGTAATCATTACAATAATCATTATCATAATTATTATTGTCATATGCACTATCATCACTTTTATCATTGAGTGGGTTCATGTAGTGTTGGTTGGGACCTAATTTCAGGTTTCGAACCTTTTTTGGTGAGATGAGAAACCTCTTTTGAAATATGAAACAGCATGCAATTCCAAGAGCAATTCAGCATTTATTTGATG
This sequence comes from Diadema antillarum, assembly GCF_040938485.1. Taxonomy (NCBI): domain Eukaryota; kingdom Metazoa; phylum Echinodermata; class Echinoidea; order Diadematoida; family Diadematidae; genus Diadema; species Diadema antillarum. Next base: position 24,431 of record NW_027271877.1, on the reverse strand, counting down.
AAAATTGGTTTTGAAATGGCTAAGATATCCAAAACAGAGCAATTATTATAAAAGGTGGGACCAACCTTTCATTACAATCGCTTTGTTTTACTTTGTATTTGGATGTCTGAGCCATTCCAAAACCGATTTTTGCCAAATTAACTTTGAATTCTTTTTGGAATGGTATAGTCTGTACTACTGTATACGCCAAATATTTCGTGAGGTTTTTATTTTCGCGAATTTCGCGAGTCAGCTGCTATTCGTGAAATTAAAAACACGCGAAAATATTGACTCTGATGCCGATATGAATGTGACGTACATGTACACATTTTCTCCGTTCAGTACAGGACTCCACAATCGCGAATTTAACTACTTGCAAAATTGTCGTGAAGTCCCGATTCGCGAAAATTTAGACTCGCGAAATATATGGCGTATACAGTATTTCATAATATGTGGTTTCTTGATATCTCACAAAATGTTAAAAACCCAATCCTCATCTTCACCAATACTATACTATCCCTTTAAGCACAGCGACCTGCTATAACTTTGGTGTTGTTGTGTACACACAAGGACCAAAATGTCATCTTAATTGACATTGTGAGAAAACTGGAATTCTTCCTGAGAAGATAAAAACATTTCATAATCTTTATGAACATCCTCCAGATAAGCAATAAAATAGACATTTTACACACACACAAACATGCACACAAACAACAGGAATATTGCACCAGCATCATTTGGTAATAGTATTCACATGACCATAATAACTCTTTCAGAGTGCCTCATAACACACCATGCTCAACTCCTTACCATCATTCAAACTTTTTGCAACAACCTTTTTTTTTCCACTGCATACACATGACATCAAATTTTTCAAAATACAAAGTGATGGTGATGTATAAATGTATCTAATTTATTCAATATTAATAAAACACCAAAAGATTGCACACGTTATCACCACATGATTAGTGCTCTCCCTATTTACACATCAAAAAACGGAACTTCATTAGTACAATGTATGCATGTAGTACCATCACTGTGAAAATCTTTTCTCAAATATTATGCAACTTCTGTTTTCACAGCTTCACATGACTGAAATTGGTACTGTATTACACCAGCACAAGTCTTAGACCTTTCTACCTGCACAATCACCATGTTTCAGAGTATTGGCAGTTCCGTATATCTTGAATCAGACTGCGGAAGCTCAATGTTCGGTGATGAACTTTGAGCCATTATGCTCTCTTAGAATGATACCTCAAAAAATTCACTTTAATACCCAGTCTTTACTCCTAGCTTTAAAAAAAGTTTAAAGAATTTGGTGTAAAAACTGCAGTTCCCATTTTCCCTTTTTTTATGTCTACAGGCGTAATCATAAAAATTGTAAAAAAATTAAGCCTGCATCAACACCAAATCGTGAACATTTCAATCATGTAAATTTGGTGGAAAAAAAAAAGCAAAACAAAACAAACGAACTCAGGATTCAAGTTCACGCCAAAACCAACACGATCAAATTCTGATTGCAACTTCATGAATAATATCATAATTCAAAGATCTCGTTAAGATAGAGAAAGACAGTTGAAAATATGCCTCCTGTGACATCCCTCCTACAGAGGAATAACTTAATTATATCTCATCTTATCACATCATTTCCCCTTGTATAATACAAGGGTGGGGGGGGGGGGTACAATAACTATACATTTATCAACTACCAAATCTGCCAACTCATTATTTTTTCTTTGTTTTTGACAAGAGAATCAAATTACAGTATGTTCTCGATTTCCTTTTCTTGTGCATCTGCATTCTGCAGTTTAAAAAAAAACTGCAATGTTGAGATCATAATGATTCATAATACTCAACACTTCATAATTCTGGGAAAAACTGCAGTATTCATTTAAAAAACAGACAAATTTACAAACAAGTGAAGTATTTGGTAGAAACTATTACATACAGACTTGGATTAGATTTGTATAGGTCACAAACTGAAACAGGATGTTATCAGAAATATAAGGCAAGGCTACAAGTAAACACGCACAAAAACTTGCTGCGACCTAGAAATAAGAAATAAGTCTGTACACTGTTTATTCCCTCCCTTTTATGATGAACATAAATTAGGATTTGGAAAGGGGCTCTATCCACCCACCCATGTGGTCAATGATCTGCAGAAGCAAAAATGTACTGATATTAAGAAAAAAACTATCATTATTCTCTGTTTCATCACATGATCTATAATAACGTGATTTAAACTTCATCTGCCAGTGAAGAACTCACCAAATGGAATGGAAATAAATGCATAAATGAATGGATGGATGGATGGATGGATGGATGAATATTGAAATAAAATGATAAATAAAGACACAATAGAATAGATATAAACGAATAAATTAATAAACAAATAAAAATATAAAAATGAATAGAGAAATGAAAATATAAAAGATGAAAATGAATAAACAAAGAAGGAAGGAACTAGAGAAAGAAAGGGTAGAATGAAAGAAAATAACAAAAAGGAGTAAAAATGAAAACCAACATCCGGCAGTGTTTAAGCTGGTCTGATGGCACATTCAGCTGATACAAACACAACTAGACATGATTGATTGAAAAAATAAGATCAAAATTGGTAAAAACATTATTGACCTATCAACCACTATCAGATTTCATTCATGTGAAGTTCAGTGAATGGCATAATATGAACAGGCAGAGCACTTCAATAAAGATCTTTACAAATCTTTGATATATAATACACTTATCTATCTCTCTCTCTCTCTCTCTCTCATCTCACTCTCTCTCTCCCTCTTTCCCTTTGCACACAGCTTCCCTGAATGTAATTGACATTTTAAGTTTGTAAAAAAAAAAAGAAGAGAAAAAGACCATAATTCCCATGTAACCCAAAGCCATCATACTTTTCGCTAAACAGATTGATCCCTGGGTGCACTCGTACATTACTCTTGTGAGGATTTCTCTGTTAACCTGTTGAAGATGAGCAGATTTTCCTTTAACACACACTTCCCATAGACACATCTGGGAATATACTTGGGACTAGTCTTCAACGGGTTAAGATGATACTTAAGTTATGTGTATTTCTCACTGACTTTGGGGCATTGTACAACATACACACAGGTTTATAAATAGTACTACATTGTTAATGTGTCACTGCACATTGAATTTTACACTGTATCCTCCTAAAGAAAGTTGAAAGCAGAATACACACTGCATTCTCAGATAGAACACATTTAACTCTTTCATGACCAAGGGCAGCTATAGGTCATTAGACATGGATGTCATCTTTAAGTGGTGGTCCTGTGGGGGTTAAATCTCGGCTTATACCAGAGAATACAAAAAGATACCATTATACATGAAGTGTGTATACCAATCACACATAATAAGAGGAGATAATTGCACCTTACATCATGGACATAAACAAACTTGATCATTTAATCACTGCTGGACAGGAAAAATCTCCTCTAGTGATTACATAATCCTATGATACCCCATTCCTTTGGTATCAACTGGTTGAAAGTACAAACAGGGTCACATGATATGGTTACCAAAACATTGGGGGGGGGGGGGTATGCATGCTCGATGATAACATTATTTCTCAGCTGTTTATACTCTGTTTTGTCTGTGTGTTTGTTATTCTCTTTATCTATTTCTTCCTCGTATAAGGCTGGCAGGAATGATAGTTAGACATTACTGAGTACCTCATGATCGTTGAAGCATTATGATCTATATGAGCAGGGGAGATAGAAAGAGATGAAGGAGGGAGAAATAGAGAGAGATATATAGCAGAAACAATGTGGTATATGAATACTGTATCTCTTTCTCTTTCTCTCTCATACTCTTTGCTAGCATTTGATGTTGTCTTGAACAGTAGATGGGTGTGTCCACCACAGTACTCTTCTTTTGTGTTCCATTACCAGAGAACTTCACCATGAGTCTTGAGACATCATCTCCAATAAACCGTACAGACATTAATGTCATACTGCCAATGCGAGGTTTCTCTGGCACGATGCAATACAATACAATAATGCATGATACATTGACAATCTGTACAATGAATTATCGGCACATGCAGAATAGATTCAAATACTCAGTACACTCCAGTCTTTTCCTTTGTGTGGCACAATGTGCCCAGTTGATACCGTCTGCTCGACTATTGCCAGTCACCAGAGATGATCTCGCAGAGGTCAACGACATTCACCTACTTTAGCGATGACCCCATGGGCATACATCTCCTCTAGTTACAAAGCATCATATAATAACAACTGAATAACACGCACTATGACTGTGAAATTGCTGGCAGTACTGTATCTTGGATTAATTTTTTCCATTGCTGTGGTAACACTATGTAATAATTTTGCACTGAGATAATACATAAATAATTTGAAATTGCAAAGGCACACACAGTCAGTGGATATATACATCATATCGAATCTAAAGACTGAAAACAGTTGTTTTGCTAAACACACACTAACATACCGGTGCTGTAGTTAGGACCAACATACCATGCCCTGCCAATATAAGAGTTTCAGGAGAAGGTAGACATCCTATGTTATAACATTCTTGATATATGGATTTCAATTTCAAGACCACGACCAAGATCTCTTCAAACTAATGCTGCATACAGCCAGATATCTGCAGTACTATTTTGATAAACACAAACACATCGTTAGGACTGCTACTACAAAGGACTTTTTTTTCCAATTCTTAACTCCATACAAGTCCACATTGTACACCAACACTTCCCCATGCTTATATTGACTAACTGTAAAGCGAGAAATTTCGTAAATTGGAGCTGACGCCATTTCTTGTGGCATGAAAATTTCGCAAACTGCCCCAGGCAATCAATGCGTAGTGTAGACAATTTTGGCACTCGCAAAATTCATGAAATTGAAATGTACACTAAAATTCCTGGTTTTACAGTATACTGTTATCAAAGTGGAGCAGGTCACACTTGCGACATATGTATATTTCTCAGTGGATCATGATCTCTTAGAGTTCTTCACCTCGCTTGAATACCCAAATATAACACTATCAAATCATGAAAGTCTGCAATACTTAATGATAGTTGTTAATATATTCTATATCTTTCCAAAATGAAATAACGCACAATGTTTTTACCACACATGAATACACTAAAATCAAGCAACAAAAATCAAAATAAAGACATGATAAAATTTGGCATCATGAAAATTTTTCATGTCTTAATGTGCCAGAAGAGATGCAAAATTCTTTTTCTTTCATGGATGTCTAAAGAAATAATGCACTTGATCCAACATTGACACCCTGGTGGTCAAGTAATAATTGCCTCAAAATCTTTAAAATTTCTTTCGACACAAAGGCAAACAATCTACCGGTAATTTTGAAGCACATAAGGTGGCAAGATTTGGAACAGTGAAAAGCCTCTCGCAAGAAAATTGTGCACTATGACAATTCTTTATAAACCAGAAATCAGTCTACACGTGTCAGGGTTTAACAATATGTACAGATGTTAATAAAATTTTTATCCACTCTTATGTCGGAATTCCTGATTTAAAAGATAATCTACAATTGTTTAATGTGAACATTTCTCTCATACACTGACATGAAAACCATTATTTTGTCGGTGTCCTTATTCCTGCTTGAAAAAAAAAATGCAGGAGTAATAGAATATCTGAATATCAATCTGTTAAAAACTTAAAAACTTAAAAACTTAAAAATTGAATTAGTTTCATGATGAAGGATCTTTGGAAATGGTGACTGGAGTATATTGATGACCATGCTACAAAATGAATATTGAAGTACAGTCCTCTGCTTTTTTTTTCTGTAAAAGTAGAATTTTTGTGCCTTTTGTACAACATAAAGTTAAAAGAACACACATTTTTTGCTTGATAGATAAAATGGTAATCTATATTTTGATTCCATCAAATTACATGTAAAACATGCAAAATTCATCTCACTCGGCTGAGTGCAAAGAATTACTCACATGAAACGTCAACATTTACAGTATTTGTGTGCAACTTTGCAGGAGACACATCCACAGACATCATTTAAAATATTCCCTATGGGAACATATGACACACTTCTAAATTTTAATCCTAAAGAAAAGGCACATCATCATTTTGGTAATCTATTGTCTCCTCAGGCAAGATTTATGTTATTAGATAAAAAAAGAGAAATTTTGATGGAACATCAAAACACAATGTTTGGATGTGGAAGTACCTCCATCACTGATAAAAGTGAGTCCATGAGCAGTACGCTTGGGGAGACTTAAAATGCACTTTATCAATTTCTGACACAGATTTACATTCGACAAAACTTACTAATATAGGCCTTATTTAACTTTACCACTACGACAGTGGAATGCAAAATGTCAACCTCCTCACTTGGTATGAATTGCCTGATTTCTGTCAGAAATTATTACAAGGTTTTGCTGAGCAAAAGAATTTGTTGATTTGTTTGATTACACTCTGATTTTGTTTTTATTTCATCAATCGGTGAATTTATTGAAGTACAGATTTTAGAAACTGTAAGAATGAGTGATTAAGACAATCAATGTCATCTTGAAACATCTAGTGGACTATGAACACAAGATGTGGTGTGTATTCAGTACTGTACATGCCATATATTTCGCAGGGTTTTTATTTTCATGAATTTCATGAGTCGGATGCTGTTCGAGAATTTTTAAACACATGAGAATATTGACTCTGATCCCGACAAGAATGCGACAAGCAAACACGCATATATTTCTCCCTCTATTGCTGAATTTCACGATTGTGAAATTGTCCTGATTCATGAGAAAGTAGACTCTCTATAAATATATGGCATACACAGAAGTACATTTTCAGTAACAATGGCTCGAGCACCTTTGACTATTGACAAAATGTGCTCAATACTTGACAGTTTGAAATACAACAAATTTTCTCATGGAATTCAGAAATTTGTCTGATTGATAATATTGCTTGTGTATGACTTTATAATGAATACTCACACTTCATCTAAAAGCAAACGATAAAAAAAGACCAAAAAATAACATTCTTCACGACCATTCATTACATCATTGACAATTAGATGCATCTCACAACTTGAAAACAGTATATTTTCATTCCTGAAACTCAGTGAGCCGAAATAACAACTGCAATCAGTTTGATTCATTTGATTCATGTCCCATGCTAGAGCGAGAAATCTTCCAGGCATGACTGAATACAGGAGCCATCCAACTATACGTCACAGCGCACCTGTAAGCTTGAACATACACATTTTTTATGTCGGTTATGTAGCCACGCCTATAAAGCTCTGGCTGTAGCGTGGCACAAATTTTGTGCATTGTGCACATTCCTTGGCAGGCCGGCCACCATGTTCGGTCGGTCTGCCTGCCTACTGAAAGCCTGGGACGGATTCTCCTCGCAAATTTTTGCAAATGTTCACTCACGTCCAAACACCACGACGTGGTGCAATCTGACAGCAAAGAGCTTGTGCCACACCCAAAAAGACATCCCTGTGCTAATTTCATAATCGACGGAGCAATCATGCCAATTTCATCACTGACGGAACCATCACGCCGTACATTAACTAGTTTTTAAAAGCAAAAGTGTGAAAAATGAAAATATAATGCAGATGCCAGCAGAGGCCAATACTGTGAGTCAAGCACAAGGAGGTTCAATGGCAACTTGTCCACTGTTTCTCTGTTGGTGGGCGGGGCTCCTCACACCAGACCATCATAAAGAGATAACGCCTGCACTATGGAGGGGTCCTTCTTGGAGCCCTCCAGAAACTCTTCCTTGGTGATTCGGTTGTCACGGTTCTGTCGGGAAGAGACGGCAAGTTGGAGACAGGGAAAAGGAGAATACAGATCACGATTACTTGTGTACATGGACACACACACATCCGAAACAAGACACAAACCCCTATTAGTATATGGATTGTATGTACATTCATAGAACTCACTAGCATATCTGTGGGGGTTGCACATCCGTACCCTTAAATTATTTCATGGCTTTTTAAAGTTTTTGTACCATAAGACTATCAAGTTTATTTCCACCTTTTAAAAAACATCACTTTCTAGTCAGCCCACACTGAAGCTTTAGGAGTGTTGAGCCGAGAGACATCAACATTTGAGTCATTAATTTTCACCATAGAGACAAAACTCTACATCTCATGACATTCAGTCTGTCCTGTAACCTGTCCATTCTCTTACAGACTCAAAGGATTTCCACTAACTTGATACTGTATGAGCTTTTAAAATTCTAGCCTGACCAATTCTAACCCAAAACTATTAATGACTATTTCTGCTGTTTTTTTGTTTTTTTGTGTTTGTTTGTGTGTGTGTGTGTGTTTTTTTTTTGCTTTGTTTTTTACAGTGGACTCCCGTTATAACGAAGTCCTCGGGACCCGCAGTTTTTTCTCATTATATAAAAATGTCATTATTGTCGAACAAATAAACAATAACAAACATAGAGCCCATAATATTGTGGTCTGAATGTTTACTTCGTTTTAACCGGAATTTCGTTACAACTGTATTTGTTGTACCAGGAGTGCACTGCAAATTATCATTAAGTTTTATGGCCAAGAGTCTCACCTTTGTCTAATGATTTTTTTTTTTTAAAGCCTCTTTTTTGTTCTTATTGCAAATTTGGTCAGTTTTTTTTTTAACAGCAAGAATCTCACCTTGTCCATGAGGGCAAAGATTTTGTCCACCCGCTTCTCCGGAGTGTTCTCATCCTCCGGCATCTGGACCATGTTTCCCACCATCTGGTAGATGGCTCCCACGATGCTCAGCATCTCTTTCTTGGTGATCATCCCATCCCCGTCGAGATCGTACAGCCTGAAGGCCCCTGGGATGAGGGAGAAAAAGAAGAGTCTTATTTCTATAAAACCCTTTACATGCCGGGGCACTTGGCTTAACTTGCTTATCAGCATTCAGTAGTTCATGCAAACTTGACCTCATTGCAGACTACGATGCACATTCAGTGTAGCAATGTGTCACCAAGGAGGTTCGAGAGATGGAGTTACAACTGACTATAATTATTCAATCAGCTGTCAGTTTTCTATGGATGGACAAAAGAATTCCACAGGTGCATTTGTGCCTTTGATGTTCGATGCTTGAAGCCGCCATCTCTCTGAGCAATCTGAAGATTCATTTTTAACGCTAACATAATGTCGGGTATGTGCTCCTTGTTTACATATCAAATGCAATGAAATTTCACCTAATGGTAAGTCAATTCCGTTCGAAAATATGTGCCAATGTGTAAATCTGAGCTGTATTTTGTGAAAGTGTTTGAAATTTTACCCTCATGGAAAGCCGGTTTTATCACTTTTCTCCTTATTTCCGCCAAATGAAACTAATATGGTATCATCTTCAAGTATAGTTCTTTATAAATTAATATGTCAGATTAGCATACAGACATGTACAGCTGAGTAATTTTGATATTTATTTCAGCAATATTTGAGCAATTTCTATTCGCGCACCCCCGTGCCTTTACCATTGTCTACCGCCCATCGTTTGTAAGTAGGGATAGCGAAAAGTAATTACCATCACAAAGACATATCTTCCTTGGAAAGTGGCTGGTGATTATGCAATGAGACACGAGTCAATTGTCTTCGCATCTGAGTGGCAGATCCAGTTTGACACATACTTCAAATATTTTTGAGTGACGGCTTCGAGCATGGGATCAAAGCAAATAAGACTGTTGTGACTCCATTTCTCGAACCTCCTTGGTGTCACAATCCAATAGGAATGCAGTAGGTATCAGTAAATACTTTTGAGACATCTGTGCCAATTGGCTTATGAAGCACAGAGTATCTCTTCATCCTGATGCAAAAATATTCTCAGTTATGCCAGCTGTACACTATGTCCCCCCCAAAAAAAAAATTACAATCAGATTTTCGCATTTGATAACACCAAATATGATTAAACTGTCTAAATGCTAATTCAGGGTCTTAAAATATAACATCTTAGCTCTATTCTGCAGAAAACCCCATTCAATTTGGCTAAGCGGTCACAGAGAAATGTGGATTGTTGTAAAGCATGTCATGAATCTGATTGTTCCAAGTTTTGAATAGCACTTTGGTGCTCTTGTGTGTGAATACAATAGACAGAACTTGGAGGGAAGAGATTCCTGACATGCTCAACAAAATTTTTCATTTCTCTTTGACCACTGAAGCAAATCGAATGGGGTTTTCTGTAAGATGTGGGCAATGAGTTATAGTTTCATACCCTGAAACTGTATTTGGATGGATTCACTATTTTTAAAGTTATCATTGCGGAGGGTCCCGTTGTAATTATTTTTGGGACATACGGTACATCTGCAACACTATACCTGTGAATGCACATCTTCTGCTTCAAAGTTTGGACTCATGATAGTGAGACAGTGACAGAATTCAAGTTCAGACAAAAATGATTTGGATGTCTAATTTTCAAATACACACCTGTAAGAGATACAATTCAATGCCCCCATACTATATCCAAGTGATTTTTATATTACAGGGCCTTCATATACTTTTCTGTTGTCCTGTGCACTTAATGTCGCTCTATCAAAGTTTAGGGGATGATGCAAAAATTCTAGATGATTCAAAACAGATTTCAAATAGGCAATTTCGAAATGAAATCTGCTCATATCAAATCGTGTTTGCAATCTACTGGAATTCACATTTATGACACATAAGATGAAGCAAATCAAAGTTTGAATTCATGAACTTAAGTCACAAAGTAATCATGATAAGATAGTGAGATATCATTGTTTATCATGATTTTCATTGTGGATCACTCTGAAACATAATTTCTTCATCCTCAGAAACTGTTGTATGGGTCTATGATGACTGATATTTTTATATCATAGTAAGGGAATGGAGAGAGACTGCAGACAACCAAAAATATTCATTTATTTCTTCTTCTTCTTCTTTTTTATTTTTTGCAACTTCATATATATCCAAATCAACCTGTTTAAGGACGGGCTGATTTTGCTACAACATGCATTTCCAACAGATACTTGCCCAAGTATACTTGGGATTTGTCCTAAACGGGTTAAGCAGTAGCATAAGATTTCAAATACTACAGTGGACTCTTGTTATAACGAAGTCGTCGGGACTGGCAATTTTTTTACGTGCAAAATTTCGTTATAACCGAACAAATAAACAATAAAAATACATAGGGTGGATAATGTTGCGACCTGAACTTTTACTTCCCTGTAACTGGAATTTCATTATAACCACGTTCGTTATAACAGGAGTGCACTGTACTGCTGTCAGCCAAGTCTTTAAATGATCATTGATAAATCATATAAAATAAAACGAAAAATGACACAGAGACAAAAATGAAATTTTGACATGCGCTTTGTACGACTTACCCTTTTTCCTGTTTCACCTTATCACCAAAGATGTGAGCACTTAGAAAATTGCAGTGCAAGATTTAACATTCATAGATACATTTATGTTATTTAACAGACAGTCAGAAAGCTGTATGAATAAAGTCACAAACACAGCAGTTCATCACTGCTACACAAAGATCAATACAAAGCTGACTGATTAACTTACAGTTGAGTTTTTCATCGATGTTCCCTCTTGACGTAACTGAAAGTGCTTGGATGAATTCGTCAAACTCAATCTTCTCATCCTATCATGAAAGAGACAGAGATAAAAGTAAAGAGTAAAACATGAATACCATGTATCATGACATTATCATGACTTGTAATTGGCCACTTTATGACATGTGTATTCAATTTGAATGGATATTTTCCTCTAAGAACCTAGTAACGAGCCTTTCCATCTACACATGCACCTGTACAAGGATATTCAATGCACTTCAATACTTACTCAGCATAACAAAAGTTATACTGAGAGTATGTGCTACTCTTGCTAAATGAATGAAAAACCCTTTAGAATTACTGTGTGTTGCATACAGAATGTTTGGAGAAAGTTAATACCATGAACCTGAAATTGTTCAAGAACAACCCTGAATTCCAAATCTATAGGGAAAATAAAAACAACACAAAATTTCACCCCCAAAAATGACCAAAAAGGCCTGATGTGTTTAAAGGAGTATGTGGACAAAAACAACAAGGTATACTTTAATGATAGATTACACAGTAAATTCTAACAACCAGACTGTCAAAAATTCAACAAGGTTTTAATAGCTGATAAATGCCAGAGGAGTAATCCATTTATTTGATTAGAATTATATAATATTCATAAGAAATAAAATGTGTTGCCCAGCTCCTTTCCATATGAGTCATTTTGCAAACAAAGCTTTCTCTCTCCAATACGGGAAAAAAAGAATAACAGAGAAAATTGCTAACACTATACTACCTACATGTACTGTATAAGGAGTCTGGCAAACAATAATTTCCTTCATCTTTTGCTCATGTGAATGTACTTTTTAAGCCAAGCCACTGTGGGTTTTTTTTTTAAATAAATTTCAGTCATGTGTACATTGAGTTTATTTCCAACCACATGAAAATGTAGGGCGAGTAACGTGTACTAGGTTTTCTCTTGCACTACCTGTGAAACCAGCACCGGAATCATAAAAAATGGCATTATCACATAAAATCTTGACCGTTTCACCAACAATAATCTTGCAAACATGATTTGTTCTTTCAGACGATCACTACGCCCCTTTCACTTGAAATAGGAGGCGATAAATTCAACAAACATACAACAGAACACATATACTGTAATGTACAACTGCATTGGTATTGACCAGTAACACTGCAGAATATATGAAGAATGTATTTTTTTTTTCTCACAACAAGAGAGATGGAAAAAAGCTTCAATCATGCCTATTATCACATATAAAAAGGCTATACTGTACTTCCCTGGAGTTGGCTGCCACACCCAATCCCCAGGAAAAAGTCACTAGGGACACATTTCATAACACAAGGGCACGTATACCATGGTTGTCCATAGCAACCTGACGTAATGATTAGTCTGACAGCGCAGACAGGCCACGGCAGTGAAATTCTAAAGCCAAGTCTGAATCAAGACTAGCACCACATTCAGGCATTTATTACAGTGCTGGAACACCATGAAGGGTATTTACAACATAAATCTCTGTTTTCAAATCTATAACATTGCATACTGAGCCCAGCTTATGAGGGCAATGACATGTGTCAATGGGCATACACTGCAACATTCAATATGCCTGACATCGGCATCTACGCCCACTCTGGCTACAGCGGCACATAAGAACATCCTCGCTTGGTCTTTTTTCAGCAGGAGGATGCTGCCGCAGTATTAGCTCTTTTGTTAACAGGCTTTTCTTGGGAGGATTTTGACATTCTTGAGGGTTTTGTTCACTTGTGCTGTGCCTCTCATTGATTCGCTCGCAGCTTTGAAATTTAAAGACAGCCATATCACAGTTAAATCTTGTTCCCTTTTTTCTTCTTTTTCTGTTTCATATGCCATAAAGTCTCAGAACGCACACTATCTCTGTAGGTTGGTTTGCTTTATCTTTTTTTCAAAATTTTCACTACTTATTGTCAATGTTTCATAAGTTAAGAAAAAAAAACTTTCATATGAGCCTTTCATTGTTAAAATGCAATTCTTTCAGTTGCAATTTTTAAATGCCTAAAGTCACAACTGATCCTTAAATTGGCAACACATGTTAGATGATTAAAGTTCATGTCTATCTCTCAAATTGGCAACATTTTTCTTTATTTTTTTTCTGATTTTGAGTAGACTTCCTGAATTCAACCAGTTCCATCCTAATAATCCTCTTCAAATATAAGCCATACATTGACAAAACAGAGTTGTCAATTTGATGATGACAAAATCATAAATCTTGAAACAATTCCTTGGGTGAAGGATATATATATCAGTCATCTGCTTCAGGAATAGATATCAAAATACACACATACCTGCTAAGAAGAGGCTATGTCAACAAACTAGGGTTAATAAACAATACCTTGGTATCCAAAATTTCCATAGCAACTTGCTTCCTTGAATGTACTTCAAAAGATTGTGATAAATCATAAAACACTGCAATCTGCTGGACAGGTGTAATAAATCAACCACCTCAGAGAGTGCAATTGTATTGCCAAAGCTGATTTTGTAAAACAGACTTTGTTATGTTTGTGCAAACAGAATTAATCTGCTTGTTTCACCTTTTTTTAAAACATCAATCTAGTACCATTCTTTAACACTCCACATCATACATTTCATGTCAACCACATTTTGTATATCGTATACGCCAAATATTTCGCAAGGTTTTAATTTTTGCGAATTATGCGAGTCAGGTGCTATTCGCGAAATTAAAGACACATGAAAATAATGACTCTGATCCCGATAAGAATGTGACGCACACACATATACACATTTCTCCATTCAGTACAGTATTCCACCATCGCGAATTTAACCACATGCGAGATTGTTGGGAAGTCCCGATTTGCAAAAATTTAGACTCACTGAATATATAACATATACAGTAGCTGATCCGTGCATATTTGTAGTACAAAATTTTGACAATGGAATGTATCAAGAGATTACATAGATCTTTACTACCTATGCTTGTAAAACTCTTCCCCCTTTAAAATCCAAGAGTGGATTATCTGTTCAGCATACACACTTTGCATTACCACTGCATTTCCACTGCATGTTCACAGAACTTTGTTCCAACCTTGCTAAGAAATTTTAATTCATCAAAATATTGAAAAAAGAAGAAATTAACACACAAAACCCTTCCAAAACAAGGAAAAATCTGGCAAAGTATCATCAAAACTTTACTGCTGAACTATCAGATTGAGACAGCATTAGCCAAACATTCACCTTAACTCAGATATGAAAAGTTCTAACATTCAGGTTGACGTGCTGAGAGGAGCCTTACATAAGGATAGCTTCAACTTTATGAAAAATTCATACAAAAATCTGAGTCTATTAGTAAGTAACACATATTTTTTTTTTAAGATTCTAATTTTCCAGAATTATTCATGGTATTAGTAGTTTCACTCACCCCATTTTCATCAAACACATCAAACACGTAGGAGGCAAACTTCTTGGCATCTCCAAAAGGAAAGAATTGCTTGTAGATTTCTATGAACTCCTGTTGGAAATTTAAAGAAGATACAATACACACAAAAAAAAATAAGACATAAGCTGACCACAGAAATACCTGAAGAATAATATGCTGGGAATACACATCTTACACACATGGAACATGAAATTTGAATTTTAAAAAAAAAAAACATATTTCTGAGGTGATGAATTTTAGCATTTTGATAAACAGTCTTGAGACTTATAAAAAAGTGTCAAAATTAGTACATTCTGACTCATATGTAGAAGTCTAAAAAATTATCTGTAATTAAACACCAATTGTATAATTCTGGATATATATATTTTTTTTTTTTTGGGGGGGGGGTTGTATGTGATAAAGTATTAACAAGGAGATGATTAAGGCAAGCTTCGTGGCTATGGATAACAAACATAAACAGTTAGAGCTTTACCCTAGTATGATTAAAATCCGCATCCACTTCAATTCAAGCTTTGTATATTTGGTATTAAACAAACAAGGACCTAATTGCATCATGTTAAATCATCATTCAACTCTTTTTTTTTTCATTCAAAAGCTTGCAAAACTACCAATCTCTCCATGAATATACCAAAATCAATGCAAACAGTAGCCATAATTTTGCTCTTGTCAAATGAACTTATTTGTCTGCTTTCACAAACACACATACCAGTATGCATACACTGATATCTGTGTATATATATATATATATATATATACAGGGCTCGACACTAACGGTGGCCCGGTGGCCCAGGGCCACCAAAAATGAAAGTCGGGCCACCAAATTTCAAAAAAAAAGGGCAAATTTTTTTGAAAAGTATATCAATAAATTCGTAACTTTTAGCGCTGGAAATTAGCAGTTAAATTTGTTTAACTCTTAACGTGCCATGGTCGCCAAACGGCGACCTTAGTCCTGACGTGCCATGGTCGCCGATCGGCGACTAAAAACAGCGTGAAAAGCATTGATCATTTAAGTTCTTGTGGTACCGTAATGTGTTACACCAAGCAACTGCCAATGATATGTACTGGTAGCTGATTAGCATAGCCATCGTTTCCACTAAAAATATGAGCATGCTTACATTGGAAAATTTTGAGTAAATACACGATTTTTCAGCTAGATGTATTTTTTTCACATCGGGAAAATCCGCAGCGGGCGCACCCTCTGCGAGATGTGTATGGATCAAATGTCTCATAGGTAAACTACGCGTGTGTATGCTACTGACTCTGCGTGTATTGTCTATGCGGTTCCACTCGCATTGTTCCGCTTGGACGCTGTCCTGCGGGAAGCTGCTTTGATTTTGTCCCTCAAAGAGGGTCAGCTTTCGTTCGTCGGTCAAGTCTTTCATCCTTTTGTTTTGGTGAACGTCACTAATCGTCCCCACGCTAGCATAGGAATTGCGCGTGGACAAAGGCCTGCCGATTTCAATAGAGTACGCCCGCCCGCAGTCCGCGTAGACAAAAGGAGGATTAGCAGGTTCTTCCTTCTCAGGTGGACAAAAGACACTATTCCAGGGCCCGGGACAATTACTTTACTTTCAAATACAGGATCTGGGACTAAAGGACTCAGATTTGGGAATGAATTACTGAGGCAGAAAGAGAAATTGCTAAGACAAAATAAACTGCTAGTATCTTTGGAATCATACAATTCTAGAAGGCAATTTTGTTATCATTTGAAAGAGGAAATGTTGCTCTAAAACTTTCTCACAGAGTCAAGGGAGCGTTCCATTGAAGAAAAAACAAGACTGACTCTTTTTTTCCATACTACACACAAATTTCTAATAATTTTTTTGATGTATCCAATATTTTTGCAATATTTCAGATTCAGATAGATATTGTGGCAAACTGACTGCATGACACGAAAGAGCAAACATTTCTTGATATATGTTGTGTAGAACTCAATTCAAAACAGTCAATAGTTTCAGAAATATGGCGGTTTTAAATTTCATTGTCAGTCTAGTTTCGAAACGTTCTGGCGTTAGGTAAAAACCTCTGGCACGTTAGGGGTTTTGGGCCTGGCACATTAAGAGTTAAAGGATGGATGAAAAGGACTAAATGAGTGCCTGAGAGTGAGTGTTGCGAGTTTGTTGAAGTTTATTTATGAGTAGATATGTCCGACTTCTAATTCTTACTATCATAAAACTTAAATATTTGACTCATAAAAAAAAGGACTTTTAATGTTTTTTATTGGGTTTTTTTTCGGGACACCAAATTTTCCTCTCGGGCCACCAAAAATTTGAAATTTAGGATTTTGGTGGCCCCATCGGGCCACCAAACAAAAAAGTTAGTGTCGAGCCATGATATATATATATATATATGTATATATGTGTGTGTGTGTGTGTGTGTGTGTGTGTATAATACATGTCTCTCTCCTTCCTGAGTGCCTAATATATCATCTGATATTTTTTCTCTGTCTGTCTCTTTCATTCTAAACACACAACTGTCACTGATGTACCTGTAGCCTACGAATACAGACACACAAACAAATTCAATATGTGCAGAGATCTTCTGCTGTTTTCTTTTTTTTTCTTCTTTTTTTTGTTTTTGGAAGGGACAGAGAACATACGTCAGTGTACAAGCATGGTGGTATCTGCAGCAAAAGTGTGGGTAAGGACACATAGTTCCTCCTTTTAAGGATTCTGAGAAAAAAAGGAGGGACAAATTCTTAGATGGTAGCTATGCATGGAAAATATAGCAGCAGATAGGCCATTAGTTCCATTCACACACATCTGAAATAATGTCTTTTTTTATTCATTAATTCTAAAATAAGATGCAAAAACCATCAATTCTTGTGTGTGGATAAAAAAAAAAGTAGTTATCTCTCCCAATATGCATCGAAATGCAAAATTTGAGCAGCTTGTTCTTTTTTTTCTTTCTTTAAGCTCTTGCAATAACTTGCCCTGCATGGCATGTGTGATCAGCGAAGAAACCATCATTTTTCAATCCCATAATGCAACTCGCCATAATAGGTCTGCACACTTGGGCACCCAGGGGTCACACTCAGGTCACCGTCTTAGGCATGCGCAGTCTGGAGATTCAAACTTGTGTGAACGGTGGCAAATAAAATTGATTTTCACATCACGATGCAAAAAACTGATAATTCCTCTAATATGTGAATACGGCTAAAAGAATAAACAGAGGTAGACTAATACAAAGAAAAAAAAAGAAGCACATCACTGAGAAGACAAAGAAGAGGAGAGAGAGAAAAAAAAAATAGAATGTACAGAAAATGGAATAACACTTCGACCAAAATCAGATAAGATCATGCACTGAGAACAACAGCATTAACCATTTGGCATCTGAACAACTGGCGCCTGCCCCATAGCTTGCATACAGCATTGAACTGCATGTAGCCACCCTTGCATAATGTGTGAGTGTGTGTGTGTGTGTGTGTGTGTGTGTCATTTTTCTTATAAAAACATGGTATGATTTGGAAAAAAACCCCCAAATATAATGTACTGTATGCTTGAAAAATGATACAGCAGCATAAGTTTTTGTTGTTCATAATATTGATTTCATTGTTAATATGGATTTGATATTGAATGGAACTCAAATAAAGAATATCATAAAACAAAAACAAAAAAGTGTGTGTGTGTGTGTGTGTGTGTGTGTGTGTGTGTATGTGTGAAAATGTGTGTATTTGTTCACCTGGTACACATCATCTCTGTCTCATCCTACTCTGCAATCTGATCTCTATCAAAATTCATGATCAATCAATTTAACCTCGTGCAAAATTGTGTGAAAAATACTGCTCGAGTGCTTTCTTTGGTGAACAGAGGTCGTTGTAGGAAAAACAAAACAAAACAAAGCTCTCTATGATGAAAGGGTAGTGATGTTCAAGCTGTATATGGAGTACCAGTCTGTACCTTTACACTTTTTAAAGAGATGAAAAACTGAATGATACAAACACAAAGAAAGAAAGAATTTTGACTCTGTTCCACAAATTGATTCTCGTAATGGCGCAACTTATGAAAGGAGCTTGCACACCAGGTCTGTGCAACGTTGTGTACAGACTATGCTGAGCACTGTACACTGTGTCTACGCTGGCCTACGCAACACTATGCCGAGGAAAGCAAAGGAGTATGCCATATGTGCGCCCAAAATGAGAGATATGTTTAATTTTATTGTGTACTTTCAGCGCAAAGTACACGACACAAAAAAACTATGCAGTTTATACGCAAGTTTACGTAACATCACGTTATACTGTAAGCCGTGCTTATGCAATAGTACGCTATCCTATGCCAGTCCGACAAAACAAAAAGCCTTTGAGTCTGAATCCAAGGGCTTAAATCCAAACATTTCTTCTTCCAATTCTTGCAAACGCTTGCTTCCTTCAAATTTTTTTCCCATTAGCACACAGCCTAATTACTATGCAACTTTATTCAATTCAATTCAATTCAAGTCATACATTTATTCAGTAATAAAAATGCTTCTTATCCACATCTGGAGCATGTCTTTCCTGCTACAGGGCCACTGAAACAAAGAAAGATAGAAAGAAAAAGATAGAGATCGCTACAAATATAGCAAGATAATAGATGCAGACACATGTAGATGCATGAGACATGGTGGAAAAGCAGAGATAGACGATTATTGAAAATATATATCAATAATTGTAGCATTAAAAGTATATTACAATAACTTACATCTCGGCACAGCGTTCCACTGGGGCAGTCCCTAGCAAAACCATCATACCTAAAAGCGGAGATCGGAGAGAATACAATCCAGTCAAGTTAATCACAGGAGGAAGATCCATTTTCTTCTCAGTTCATCCTTCAAGTTCTTTTAACCCGTTGAGGATGAGTCCCGAGTATACTCGGGCAGGCGTCTACGGGAAATGCATGTTGTAGCAAAATCAGCCTGTCCTCAACGGGTTAACCTCTTACTAGATATCAAAATGTTATCAAACTCTAAAAAAGGACAAAATTTCTTACTTTCAGTCATGCTGATTATTGGGGAAGGGTCACTTTTTCTTCTTTAGTCCTCAGAGTTATGATCAAAGCTAGAACTCATACCTTAAAGGAGAGACAAGTATCAGGTCATGCTGATTTAACCCACTGAAGACTACAGTGTATCCATGAGTATACTCAGGTGGATGTCTATGGGAAATGCGTTTTAACCTAAAATCAGCTAGTCCCCAATGGGTTAAAGGAGGAGGACATTTTTTTTTCTCTCTCTCTCTCTTCAAGTATTTTCCACTTTGGATCCTCAAGTTGGAAGCATCATGTTAAAAAAAATTGACAAACATTCAGCATCCACTAAATGTTGGAATAAAGTAATTTTTTCTTTACTCTTTTGAGTGAAATCATTTTATAAATGCCCTTGACTTATCACATAAATAATTTAAATGTGCTTTCATTTTGTCATTGTGCCTTCTACAAAGTTACTTTTGACAATATGAACCAAGAAGATGGGGTAACGAATTGGTGAAGAGTAGACTAGCAGGGGAAGAAATTACATTGGAAGGAAATCAGAAGGTCTGACCAATTATTGAAACAGACATGCTTACCTATTGGATCTTTTCCCAATCATTTTTAAGTTAATTCACTTTTTCATGAGCAATGAGTTTTACAAAGTCAATATGTCTCCATTACTTATACATTTTACTGTATAACACTAATGATTGAGAGATGGAGGGGTGGGGAGACATTTATCCAACAACCAAACTCTTTGTGCAGGTTGCTGCGATTTTATCTCAGCATCATATGACCATTCATTTCTATACGAATCACATGTACTGTGTATCACGAGATCAATATTGGCAACTGGGAGACGGTACGATGATACTCATCTAGCTCTACAGGGAAGCAGTGTACTCATATACTCTACTGCCAAGTCTAGTTGCCATGGCAACTGGCGGTTTTCATGAGGATTTTCCAAATGGAAGGAATATTTTTTTCATCTTTCCCATCTGACCTACACCTGTGAGGCATACATGTATTCTAAATTGCACCGTGTATGATGCATCTATCAGAAACTGCTACAATACATGTATCGTAATGTTAAAGGTGGCAATTGCATATGTTTGAAATATTCCTATATGTATGCCTCACTGATAAAACACTGATTAAACTGTCACAACTTTTATGATGATGATGATAATGATAATATAATTTAAAAAATAACAATGATAATATCATTATCCTTTTTATTATTATCATCATAATTATCATCATCATTATCACTACAAAGTATCATCTGGATTATCATCATCATTATCACTACAAAGCATCATCTGTTCCATACCAGGGTTCAACACTAACTTTTCTCTCTGGTGGCACATTTGGGCTACTAAAATCTTTTAAATCTGACAGTTTGGTGTCCCTAAAGAGATACAGTAGTGGCCCACACGACTAAGACAAATGAAATCCATTTTGAATCTTAGTTGCCCAATATGGCTACCAAAAGATAACCTTTCATGAATTTTGGTGTTGTTTTTTTTTTTGTGGCCCAGACCAACAGGTCACTGCCAATGTCCAGCTGTGAATACATATTACGAGACATACAACAGAGATGTACAGTATGATGTAGACATACAGTAATGCTATTAGTGAATATTCAATGGCTACACTCTATTTTACTTGAAGCAGAACACAGACAGAAAAAACAAAACCAGGAGTGCTGTGTCTGAAAATACCATAATTCAAAGAATGGACAGATAAGGTTAGAATACATGCATTGTATTAGAGTACATACTCACCATTGTCGGATCTCCTTTTCATCAACTGTAGGAAACAAATAAAAAAGAATTACAAGCTTTGTACAGGAGTCTATTCATATCCTTCTGTCATACCACCATATCTACTTTTATATCAATAAAACACATTGAAAAAATATAGTGGTGTATCCAATCCATAATGATGATTACATTCTGGAGGAAAAAAAAAATGATTGCCTAGATGTCTCATCAAAAAGTAAAGCCATAGAGGCAAAACAAATATTTTTCTTCAGATTGCATGATAGTGCAAACAGGAATCAGGGATGGCCTGAAACATGTCAGAATGTCTGTAATCTACAGAAAAATCAAGAAGAAGAAGAAAAAGAAAAAAAAAACTAACCCACTTTTGAATAAATGAGGTTGGATATTTGCTTGAAAAAGCCATTACCGAAGATGGTACTAATGAGCTCCCATTGTTGGTAGATGGCTAGATATATTAGCAGCGGTATCCGGTAAATTCTCATCCGGGACAATTGCCCTTGGTCTACTAATGACTATTCTCCCTGTCTGGCCATGAATGCCTAGTTAACTGTGATATTTCTTATCACAAAGACAAACATTCACTTCGTCATGAACACATATTGTGACCCATGGATCCCTTGAACACATACAGTACACATACATGTATGTGACAGTGCACCTCAAAACAAACAAAAAGTCGCCAGACATGAATTTTTAGTTAAGACCATATTCTGAAAGAGCAGACTTTAAGCTTTAAAATGATGTATAACTCAAATCAAATGGACTCTCCTAACCTATCTAAATATTGGAAAGAAAGCACAAACTCAGGAAAAGTGTGAACTGAGAAAAGAGGCTCTAAAGTACAGTGTCTATTCAAGCGCTTAATCTTTACCAAACCGCGCTGGCTGTGCGATGAATGGGACAAAAACAGGAAGTAAACCACCAGAGTAACAACAATGAAGGGATTATCAGATTAAACTGAAATTAAGCATGCCTTATTAACAAATTCTGTCCATAATTAATGCCAAATTTCAAAGCAGTAGCGCTATCCTTTCAAAAGTTATTAGAGTTGAGAGTGAAGCGTGTGGACAAGGTTTTTCAAAAATGAAATAAGGACTCTAAAAGACACACCTAATCACACTATTCTCCCAAAAACGTTCGAGATAAACTGCTAAAAAAAAAACCACTTTCCCGCTCTTTTTATGACCCCAAATTTTAGCATTATGTAAAAGAAGACTTGCTCTTTCAGAAAATATGAAAAAGTCAAGTTCGGCTAGGTTGACCCATTTCACTTATTTTCAGTCCTCACGCAAAATCAGTGTGTGCGACTTAATGTTCGTTTTGAGGTGCACTGTCACAAATACTGTACATGGCAATAGTTCACTGCAGACAAATGGGCTTTTTTTTCCTTTCCCAAGAGAGATTACATGTATGAGGGTGGAAATTAACTTCATGGCAGAGGCATGTAAACTGCTATCAACGACTATCAATTATTCTGCTGGAATGACTAACAGCAGTACCTAGCTTGCAATGTTTATGAAGATGAAAACTTATCCTCAAAGGGTCTCTATCAAGAAAAAAAGGAGTTAATTTGACATACTGTGGTCTAAAAGTTGCTGACCAATATGATGAACAGCAAGTACCAGAAAAAAGCAGAACCAGGCTGTAAAACAACTACAGTGAAGATATGCATAAATCATATCAATACAGGCAGCATTTATACAGGGTTTCAGGTTACTATTCAAGCTCATGTCAAGTTTGGTTGTCAAAAAAAATAATAATGAAAAAAAAATCACTGAAAATATCTCACGGAGAATCAAATTTGTATTTACAGAAAGACAAAAAAACACGCACACATCTAAAGACACACAGACTATTAAGCTGCTTAGGTCTCTAATGTAAAATCTACAGACAAAATTAATGGCATGTTGAACAAGTCTCATAAATTGACAATAAGCAAATGCAGAATGGGTTGAAAATCACTCTTTCAGAAATGCAATTGTGAGAACTTTGGTCTTTATGTCTTTGTTTTTGTTTTTCAGCTTGATCTCAAACTGTAGTTGCACAGACATTGTCTTCTTTTGTCAAGTTGGAAAATGACTACTTCCCTGAACGATGCCTATTTTATGAGGTGTGCTCGTGTAATTCTTTGGCGTTTTTTTTTTTTTTGGGGGGGGGGAGGGGGGGGGGGGTGGGGACTAAAAACAGATGTTCTTGGGAAAATATTCTCTGCAATCAAATGCATGAGTGGTTTAATTGGATTTCTATTCAGTGGCCAAGCCATAGTATTTTCCAGTACCACTGATACGAAAACTGTATGCCACTAATATAGAGGCAGTTTCATTTTCATGAATTTCTACTGTTAACTGAGCACTGTTCGCCAAATTGATAACACACCAGAATATTGCCTTCCATAAATCAAATACAATGTTAATTGTCTCATAATGTTGATTTATCAGGCACTGCTAACCTTGATAACACTCATTTTTCATTCTGTCCGTTTGGTACCTACAATGTGTGCACTCCGTCAACTTGTCCAGATTGCATCTGGTAAGCTTACTGTTCTGCTTCCCCATGGCCCAGGGTCAATCACTACCTGTAGCTGAGAAGAAACAAAAAAGAAGAAAATACGGAAAAAAACATATATGGTTACACATAAAAGATTTCTAAAAACACATGAAAAGCCAGCAAAGCAAGCGATTTGAGAGGCATGGCAACTCCCTTTTCCATTGGGTGCAAAAATATGTTCAGTACAGAGAACCTGATGCCCAAAAGTTGACAGAAATGATGCAACGTAATTTGTTTGTGGTA